>NC_052332.1:11948408-11978408 GCF_016432855.1 Salvelinus namaycush | reverse complement strand
CAAGTCTGGGCTTGATGAATGAATCCGTGATATACATTGACATGACAAAACAAAATATAGGCCTGTACAATCAACGTTAACCGCGTTGTAGTAGGCTATCAATCAACTCTAAGGTCAAACCCGTCAACGGGGCGAGACGAGAAGAGACGCGAGGGCTCGTGGCTGGGTCGCATTTACGTGACATATTTGGTTGGATAGGATGTCATTCGATTCTGCAAAAACTCTTGTTGTTTTGAAAGAGGTGCGCTACTAAACACGTATTTATGTTATAGAAATTGATTTTGCATCTACAAATACAAAGATATAAATTCTCCATTGCTTTGATCTTACATATCCATAACACACCCACATCTTTGTCCACTCGCTTTGCTTGAGTCTGGGGGTGGAATTCCATCAGTAGCCTACATTGATGAAATATCAGTAGCAATACATATTGGACGGATATACTTTAATTACAGCTCGTTGTTAGATAGAGTTTGATGTTTTGATAATCGGTTTTCCTGCTTATTACACCGTATATCACTGGAGACCGGGGACTGCGCCTGCGTCCCGGTGATTCATTTCAGGGATGTCCAAATAAACATTAGGTCACACTATTTGATCGATTTCTACAGGCTGGACGCATGCGTCACGTTCAAGAAAAGGAGGTTGATTCGTGATGTGACATATTGAAAATGATTTTTATTTGTTCATTTACAGTCAATTGATATAAACATGTCCATTAAACGAAATGGTTTGTTCAGTATAAGATCAAACATTTAAGAAATTCAGATTTGATAATAAGCACATACAATAATTTAGATTAGAACATATCACAAACTGACCAAATGGGAACGAACAAGTCAAGAATGCTTCCTCTACACAAAACATCCTATATAACAGATTATATTCAAGTCGATTTTCTTGTCTTATTTATGTGTTTCCGTAAATTTGCCTTGGCCAGCACATGCAGTCAAGTTCGTTTCCATGTTGCGTGATTCCTTTGAGATGATCACGTGTCTCCCTCTTTTCCGTTTTATTAATCTTTTGATGCTTTACACACACACAAAAAAACTTCCAAGTGTGATATCTGCACGTGCACGGCGCATGCCCGTGGCCCATCGTCGTCGGTCGCATGCTGTGCAGCAGATGACAATAAAAATGAGCTTTCTTTTTTTTTTTTTTACAGTTTTTATACCCTCGACCATCGGCCTGTGGAAACTTAGAAACTCCAGTGGCAAATATCAGTGGTCTACTATTTTGTTAGAAAGGAAGGAAACGAAAACGAGGTGTTATATATATATAAAAAAGTATAAATAAATAAATAAATACATTGATAAGTAAATGAATAAATATAGCCTTTATAAATGTAAAATAAATAAAGTTGTCATCAATACATGCACATTATAAATTAATAAGATAAACATTACCCATTTATCCACCTTCAAATTGTTTGGTTTCAGTATTAGTTTTGCAACAAAACTGGGGAATAGGGCTGTTGTTTTCCTGTTGGTTTTTTTGCTTGGAGACATTCACATCCTTGTCCAGCTGTATTTGGCTGGATGGGTTCAACAACAAAACAAAAAAAGTATAGAAGAAGACGAAGTAAAAACAAAAACGCGTAAAACGTGGCCGTTGGATTAGTCGTGGTTACTACTAAGTGAAACTCATGGATACTGTGTGCTCCAGCGCTTTGCGCCGCAGGGAGGCGATGCTCGTCCCTCTCCAGACGTCATTTTCTGGGGAGCTACACAGCTGGGGCGAGCCCGTCACGTTGGTGGGACCGGACAAGGAGGCCGAGACCATCCCAGGGAACGGGTTCTGGTAGAGGTGAGACTGGAGCCCGGATCCGTTCGACGACATGTTGGATAGCCCCATGGAGTTGGGCGGCGGACCGGACAGGCTACACTGGGACAGGGACTGCGCCATGGCATGCTGGTGCTGACGACCCAGGGCTGGAGGGAGCTGCAGCTGAGAGACGCCTGGCATCCCTGCCGTAGCCCATCGTGTGTCGTTGGCGTGGAAGGAGCATAGGCTGTCGCCCATGGCCGCGGCGGCGGCAGCGGCAGAGTTGAACTGGCTGTGCAGGCCGTGGTGGGTGGGCAGCAGCGTCCCCGGGTTGCGAAAAACGTTGGTGGTCTTCTTGCGCTTCTTCCACTTGGCACGTCGGTTCTGGAACCAAACCTGGAGTGGAGAGAGAGAGGGAGAGAGCGAGAGATGGGTTAGCATGTGGCTACAGTGTCATCAGTTTGAGACACAATGAATAGGCCTACTGTACATTCTGTATATGCTCACTTTTACTCACGGGAAAGCGTTTTAGGTTCTTAAGCAGGTAGCACATAACTCAGATATTGCCATTACAAATCTTCTTTCTATCAGGGGAAATCCCTGGATAACACTATACATGATATAACTGATTAAATTATATGCCATAAACGAAGGTTTTGATAGCTTCTATGTCATTACGCCAAATCCATTTCAGCAAATCGTCTGTGGCATGCCTACATTAGTGCATAACCGAAACACCTCTAGGTATCATAAAATAGAAATGGCTACGTCAGAAAACACAAATTCATTTCCATGAAACCTAAACCAATACGCCTATGGGGGAGGTGGTCACCTCAGCTGAAAATATGTTATTGCAACTATTATTATAGACCATTATTTTGTTATGAATTTAAAATATCCGAAACCAGTTTATTATTTTAAGGATTAGTAGCTCTATTAATTTTATATATCAACACATATTCTGCTTTAACCAATTTGATGCATAACATGGATATAAACACTGACTATTGGCCTACACAAAACAACAATAATATCAGTATTTCGGAAGTAAATGCGTTATAAAGGCGTTATAAATGGATCACCAGTGTTTATTCCGCGGGTCTTTGGGAGAGACTTTCTAGGCCTATATAGATCTCATATATGACTATAGTAACCCGGCTATCCGCGATGATTAATGTGAAGATTTGGTTGAGAAACTGAGCCGTTGTATTAAGAGGCCAATCTCTCCCCCAGAGTAGCCAGCCGTGAAATCCAGCCTCAAATGCATTACACTTCAAATAAATAAAAAATGCTATTTCTCATTCCGTTTAAAAGACAGAGTACACTTTCAGCGAGTCCGCCATTAAGACGTGGAACTCTGACAGGCCCATTCCGCAAGAGAACAGCGCGAGCTGCATGCGCCTCCTCATTCGAAACATCCCAGATCTATTTTTACACGCTGGTTTAGAAGTATTATTATCATTGGTGATGGGCTTTATAAAGGGATCATCATTTCGCTAATTCTTACTTTATGTAAATCAACTATTCAAAACCGAATTGATCCGTGCAATAATGATGATTACCACGGTTATTGTTTCACATGTGAACGACTCGTCTGTATTTTTCATTGCTGGTTAATAAGCTCCCATTGTAATAAATAATTCTGAAATTGGTGGATAATAACAGATTTGGTTTTATTGCACTATCGCCCTGAGAATGGCTACTTGGTGATGAACGACAATGCATCAGACAATGACCAAAGACAACTGCAATGTCGCGCTGTTCTTGAATTCATCTTGTGTGCTATTTTGGCGAGCTATGGAATGTAACGGGAAATAAAATAAAGTAATTACATTTTAATTGAGTTTAATTGTGAGGGTATAATAAAGCAAGATCATTTCATTTTCATCTCGCATGAGAACACATGAATATGCCAATTCCAATAGGAAAATGACACGAAACGTTATTAGATTTTAAGAACCAATTTTATTCCCAAATAAAGTGCCTCTTGATTTTATCTGGCCAATTCCGAGTTTTAAGTGGCTTATTCCATAGGTAGTAGGCCTACATTTTTTTTTACCATGCGTAATATCTTAAATTAAGTCACTTTTTGCCATGTAAAATGCAATATCTATTTTGATACAATGAGTAGGGCAGACATGAAAAAATACACTCATATTTATACAAAAATATAGCCTACATACAATTCTTATTTTCGTGAATAATTTTTCATTTATTTTCATGAATTATAGGCAAATACTTAGGCCTACATTGGATGTCCTTAATTTTTCCACATGTAACCCACAATCTGTGATTGCCAGATATTATGAATAGGCCTACGTACCCTCATGAAATGTAAATTATATCCAAATCAATTTATTAATGCAACTTTGATAATAGGCTAGTTAAAAGCTGTTTTAATTTATATTTTTATTTCCCTCCGTTTGTTTCTGGAAAATGTTATCTCTTAAAATCGTAGATTTCTAATTTCTGTCTTGAATAACATATTTTTGGGACAAATGTATTGTATGAATCAAACAAATGCATCTGGTTTCACGCGAATCGACCTGGCGCGTTCGTTTCAGCACCATGGACAGCTCGCGCGTTCGTTTCAGCACCATGGAGAGCTCGCGCGTTCGTTTCAGCACCATGGACAGCTCGCGCGCCCAAAGCAGTTTTGTCAGCGAGGGATTTTACCTTCTAGTCTATTTTGCATTTTCTAATACTTTGAACAGAAACAAAACCCTCACAAAATACAATCGTGGATCAGATGTATGATATTATTATTTTTGATACAAGGAAATAAAAAAAATGGTTGCCTCGAGGAAGATGAAAAAACACAAGGCGTGGCTAATTATTCTTCCGCTGTCGTTTTGGTTCGATGGGAATAAAAGGGCAAATATTTTAGATTATTATACATTTCTATTGAGCTATTTCTCACACAGTATCAAGGTATATATTATTGTACTTCCTTCTATAGGCTACACTTTATATTCTTTAGATGCAGGCTACTTATGTTATATTGGCACTTATGTGAGAACAGCTGTGAGTTGGATATTTTCCTCATGTTAATTTAGACTATAATGTAGGTTTACTTTGCAATTAGCCGTTGTGCCTAGCTACAAAGATCAAGTATTGTTATTGTGTAGGTCCTACATGAAGTGAAATAGTAATAGCCATTGACTATTAATATGTAGGCCTACGTTCTCTTGTTTGGTTAAAAGGGCCAATACATACGCCTACACATTTCATTACATATTTGTATGCAGTATTAGTACACTACTCTTACAGCTGTATTATTCTTGCTTCTAAATCATTTTCTATGAGACACACATTTCCCAACCCGTATCACAAACAAACCTGCACGCGAGATTCCGTTACCTGCACGCGAGATTCCGTTAGGCCGATCCGTAGGGCCAGTTCCTCCCTCATGAAGATGTCTGGGTAGTGCGTTTTGGCGAAGCTGCGCTCCAGTTCGTTAAGTTGGGCCGGGGTGAACCGGGTCCGGTGTCGCTTCTGTTTCTGACTCTGACTCTGACTTCCTCCGGATTGGCTGGAGTTATTCTGCTGCTGCTTGTCCTGTTGCTCTTTACTGTTGACCTGCATGCCAGAAGGGTTGGATCCTCCGTTGTTGATATCGTCTCCAGGGAGCATGGTAGCCCCCTCCACGGTGTCTGGCCCCGGGGCTAGCTCGCCGGAGTGGCCGGGGTCAGATCCCACTCCACCGCCTAGTCTGCACTTTAGAGCCTCCCTATGACCCAGTAGCTCCGCCGCGGCATCCTTCATCCCTGGATAGACACAACACCCGGTCAGAATTTAAAGGCAATGTCACAATTATTTTGCATATTGCAATAGCCTACCCTGTGTTAAAGGGAAAAATATATAATTTATAAGATATTTCCTGAAAATACATTGTTTAGTTAGGCTTATTGCAAGTGACACTTTTACGAATCTGTCAAAGTCTGGCAAGAGAGGAATACAGGCTATAGTTTGCCAATGCATGCAAAGAGTTAGTTGAACATTTTGTTATTTTACCAAATGATATTTTCTAAAAACATGGTGAAAACATCGAAGTGGACATTGTAGTATGGATAAAACCAGAGACTAAATGCCATTCAAACAAGCACACAACTAGCATACACCGAATAATCGACTCCTTAATTCCATTCCATCACGTCAATAATTTAGAAAACGGTTCAATCAAATTACGCAGTAATATAATAATAATAATAATTACTTTTCCATTGAATTAGCTCACTTAAATGACATTAAGATAAAATAAGAAACAAATTGTCAATTCTCTCTGCTTGATTTAGATTAGAAGTGCCTCCAGCTTACAGTAGAGTTGAAGACCGGAGTTTGGCGATGATAACTCACCGAGGCGAGCATCCAGGAGGTCGGCGTGCGATAGCATTGCGCACCGCTCCAGGGCGAAATGCTATTCCAAAAAAAATCTCTATGACTTTAACCTATTTAAAAAATATATATAGCCTAAATGAAAGCAAATTCGGTTTGTGGTTAAAAAAGAAGGTTCCTTGCATTATAATGTCCTTTAGAGAAACGGGGAGGCGCCTAACAACCGAATGAACCCATGAGCTTCTTCAAAGGAAAGCCAATCAGATTTGAAGCTCGAGATATGTCAGCCACCTCGAGAACCCTGAGCAGCCAGCCACGCCAATTCCCAAATCCAGCAACATTCACAAGTTCATTTCTTCTAATTTCTGTAATTGGCTTTGATTTCAACTCCAAATTATATCCAATAAAATCACATGATTTAATATTGAGAAGCTGGATCAGTGCACTATTTGTTTAATTGTGCGTGCTGTTTCTGCCTTCCTCTATAGTATATGGGCCAGGTTTGAACAACGACCGATTTAGCCGCGTTAACAGCCTCTGTGGCTACATAAACATCGTTTCTGGCGTGTGAATGACACAACATATTTCCTACACAAACAAATGCCTCAAATTAGATAAAGCATACATAGCCCGAGTATGAAAGCATTGAGTGTGCATTTTACACTACATCTTATAACCAATTTAAGGTCAGGTTTATGTCATGTGAGTCTGATGAAGTGGGTCAATGGTTTTTGTTTTAATAGCACGGCCCTTCCTCCGTTTTTATTTTATTGTAAACGGCCGTGGATATTTTTAGTTTCACCAGACATTTTCGACTTCTTATATCCAATGTGTCCTAGTCAGTCCTGCCTATTGGACACGAAGTGAACCTCTGCTAATGCCTCTGATTCCTCAGTCAGCCAACAAAGTTTAGAATAGCGATATATTTCTAACCAGAGTCATTTTCCACATCATTAGGCTTTTATGTAATTAGTGCCAAATCTATAAGCTTTTTATTACGATTATTAGAGTAAAATCAGTATAAATTAGAGGTGATTTAGTACTGTTGAGCCTCGACTGTCACGCAGGGAGGGACTTATTGTAAATGATATGTGAGCAAATTAAGTGCATAATTCGGCGGAAAGTGGAAACTGAGCTGTGGCTGAACATGATCTGGGAATGTTTCCTTTTGATAGAGGAGAGAGCAGATCTCCGCGGAAGGCGTGGGTCGCAAACTGTCGCACTAGAACAGACGAACACAAAATCATGTTCTAAACACTTTGCAGTTGGCCAATTACTTTTCACGGTATTGATTTTTAATCTGCCCAAATTAAGCGTATTCATTTCAGTCAGACAAAGCAGGTATAAAAAGGTCTGTAATGCAGTCTGTAAATAAACCGCCATTATACCAATTAGCACTAGCTTCTTGTCACACACCACGTTTTCAAAATATATAAGGGACACAAAAGACTCCAACAGGCTCCACACAGATGTTGGAACGTTTTGTGAAAGCTAGTTCATTTGTTCTATAGTGAATGGTGCCTTTTTGGAAGTAACACAAAGGAAGCGTCCGAGCGTAAATTTGGGGCACTTTGGGGTCCTCTCACAGCCCATCCCGGGTTGAATTAGCTCGGCTCATCTTTTATCTAGTGGCAATCTGGTGTCACGACCGACCGGGGAGCACCAGACAATCTCGGACACACCGGGGTCACAGCAATCCCTTATGCGCCACGCAACCGCAGGGTAACTATCTACCGCTCGTCTTGAAAATTAGAAAAAGAAGAAGAGTGTGGATTAAATTTGGAAACAATTGTCTGTTCTTCTTCTTTTTCATATCTGTAATATCGCAAAATGTGGATTAAAGCGCCAGAGCAAAGAATGTGTGCGTTATTCAAGATGTCCGGGTTTGTGTTGTTCTTTCCCTATTTTTATTCGAAGAGCATATTCATTTTATTTGCCGTATACCTATTCAGCATCAATTATCGTAATAATATTATTTAATATGTTACCAGTTTACCTGTGTCAGTTTAGGCAGTCTTGGATTGTGCGCTGAAACCATGACGATAATTTAAAATCATTACTTTGTTTGGTGTTCGCCACTCCGTCAGAACTGCACCATTGCGTGTGATTGATTGCGCGCTTATTTTTACGACTTTTCGATAGCTCACGGCTTTTATGGCTGTACACAAAAGTGAATGAGTCATTTCCGTGCGCCATCTCATATTTAACCCGGGAAAACGCCAAGAGGCAGACGCAGTGGCATGTTGCTCCAAGAATGCATTAAACTGCACTTTTATTGATATCATGTAGGCTACAAAATACACATTTAGGCTATATGAAAATGTGTCTTTGTGTCGAAAGTGACCCTGTATTAAATTCCTTTCTACAGCGCTGCAAATGGCCGACGTTGGACTTTTCATGGCGGATGAAGTTATTTTCCCCTAATAAATAGGTTTCAGATTGTTGACCAGAGACAAAGAAAGACAATAGCTAGGCTGAAAACACATTGGCTCCCTCTAATACAATTTATTCAGCTAGTTTACCTCGTACAATACCTATAGATTGAATCTCTGTAAACCAATACCTGCCCCCAGAACTAAGCACAGGGATTTCAAGCTTTATTTGCGAAACGTGGAGTAAAACAAAGCATTTTATCAAATTCATTTGTGGGAAGAAATGTAACCGTTTCCTGGTGCAACAAAAGGTCCTCTTTTCAGTAGGTTTACACCCGTGGAATGTTGCAAGTAGCCTCCACTGTATCACCATAGGCCTAACCCTTTCTGAATATAATAATATCCATATGCTAATAATAATAATAATCACAATAACAATAGCCTAATAATAAATAATAAAAACGGAACAAAATGAATAGTTTCTCTCCAATAGGCCTATATATGCTATTGTTTATTGTTAGCATGTTAGTACATTTTATAGAAAAAAATCACGAGTTACTCATACAGAAACATCTTTGTTTGAAAACATTGAAATCATAAAATCGAAAGCACATTATAGTACACAAGAAAAAAACGCTGTAAATATAATAGAAATAATAATAATTGTTACTATTATTATTATTATTATTATCACTTTGTTTATTTTTTCGTATTAGGAACATCGATGTTATGAACACTTTTAGGCCTATTTCTCCAACGAAATTGTAACCTATAATTTACACAAAGTGTGTGTGTACGTGTGTGTGTGTGTGTGTATGTGTCAGATGAAGGTCCTCGTTTCACTGAATTGAAAAGGCTGTAATTAGGGTAAACAACGAGGAGCAAAGCAGAGTGGCTTCTCTCCTGGCTGAGATCCCCATAACAACATCAATCTTATCCAGCACAGAAATAAAAATAGACAAACAAACAAATTCGCCACCTGCAAGTTAATGCGGCGCATCTGAGTGGAAAGTAGACATTTTCACGCGCTCTGGAGATGAGGAGTGACTTTTAATAAAACCACAAGAAAAACAAATGTAATTCTATACGCAGTATTGGAGCTGGAGATTTCCAGTGCACCTCTCTCTTTTCAACAGGGGCCTTGGGCATTCGCTCGCGCATCGGGAGTTGCATGCTCGAGACACCGCGTGCTGCCTTTTGCCCGTCATCACCGCCTGCCCTTCATTCTCCCGCGTGCATTGTCGTCTCGGGCCACGGTGCAGAGAGATAACACGGAGGATGATTTTTGTTGACTCTTTTTCTTCTTCTCCTCCTCCTCTTCTTCTCCCAGGTCTGGGGGTGAATCTAAGTCATCAGGCGTCTGTATTCACTCAATTAGAGAATTCTAAAGAGAAAATCGATCTTCCATCTGCAGAAATGCCAGTTTAACAAATTATATTCTTGTTTCGTGCAGGTGATTTGGTGACAGTCGGGGGATTAGAAGTAATAAGTTGTTGTGTTTGAGCTCTGGGGAGGAGAGAGGAGCGAGGAAATAGAGAGGCGCGGTGCGCGCAAGGGCTCCATCCATCAGGTGCGTCGCCTTGCCGCATCCTTCAGCAGGTTGACGTTTATTGTTATGAGTCTTGTCCTGGAGGCAGAACTGAGCGATTTCCCTTACATTCAAGAAAACAAAAATGTGCTTTTTGGTCTTGATTTAAGGTTACACTTTTAGAAAAAAAGTTTCTGGATAGAACCAAAAAGGGTTATATTGCTTGCTTCACTTATGGCGCCCCTAAAGGTTTTATATAGAACCCTTCTGTATGGGGTTCTTCTTCACTGAACTAAAATTGGTTCCATATTAGAACCCTTGGGTTCCATATAGGGTTCTATATGGAACCAATTTCGGTTCTATATAGAACCTTAAAGGGTGTCATATATGAACAAAGCATAGAACCCTTGTTGGTCCTTCCAGAACCTTTTTTCTTGGAGTATAGGGTTAGGCATATACGGTTAGCAGGTTAGGGTATAGGTTAGGGTTAGTTTTTTTTATGACTTTGTGGCTGTGCCAGGTAATGGCCACTCTGTAAGCTGCCTCCAGAACAAGACTCATGACAAAAAACGCTAACACGCGTCCTTCGCCCACATATCCAGGTATCGCCTGCGGCCCGCCACCGCATCTCATGGTTCAATTAGCGCAGCTGCCCTATGCGAGGACTCGATTAGACCGTGAGTCATCCGAAAGAAATATAATTATGGTTCCAAATAAAATAATCAGCATTGAAGAGCGATTTCCTTAACGAGATGGATAGGCTGGATGTCACGAAGAGGCGCGCGTCTCATTAGGGCGATAATGAGACTTCGGGGCGATCCCGATAATTATCGAAATCTGTAAAATAAGGATCAAGCCAACCCTTAAATGTCTGCCCAGTCAGGTTTTTTGTCTTGTATTATTAGACTGGCATTCATGTGTCTTGGATGCCTTAACCTCGAAAGAGTCCGAACTTATTCGGAGAGAAATAATAGGCCATGAGATTTGTTTGAACATTTAATCAATTATATTATTCATATCCAATGTTATTAACAGGCTTAACTTGAGCACAACCTAATACATTTTTTGTCGGCTATAAAAACATATATAGCCTACATTGAACAACATCTTCAAGCATAGTTTACCTTTAGGATAATAGTATTTATATAATCCATAGGTGTTTCCTCTATCTGGTTGGCCTACATTTTATGGTCCAGTAAAAATAAACTATTTGGACAATTCCATAGTGGAACATAAAATCTATATATGTTAAGCCAAATAAAATATTTAATAATACATATTTTTAAAGTCTACACTTGTGGACCAAAATAAGAAGTGACTTGATGCCCAACAACTACCTTACTGGTCATTCGGCAAACAGTCTACGCCTTTATGAAAAAACACCCCGCTTCGAGACAGCTACGACCGGAAGTGATTTTTTTTCGTAGCGTGTTAGATCTTACACAGCAGGTTAAGATAATTAACGTAGCAGGTTAAGATCATTTGATCAAGGTTAGGAAAATAAATAGCGAAAATGCTCTCCAAACCTGCTACGAAAATCACCTTCTGGTCGTAGCTGTATTGTAGTGGCTGAAAATAGTGTGTCCAAGTGTACCCCATGCTTATACAGTGAATGTGACAGGCTATGTCCAGTTGGTGATGGCAGTGCTGATGATGTCACTAGGCCGCATGGATGTCATTGACCAGCGGAGGTTGGTGTCCTGAAACAGGCATCATGACAAAACGGTCCGTGCTGTCTGGGATCCTTGGGCCATCCTTACACCATTGAAGATGAAATTGAACATGGTTTAGGGTTAAAATAACACATGGTTTAAAGTATGGGGCTAGGGTTTAGGGTAGGGACATCCCAAGGCTCCCAGATAGCACTAACCATGTCAAAAACAGTGCTAAATTTCTCTCTCCATCCAACCCCACACAGACAATAGGATGTATGTTATATAATAACGGTTTAGCTAGCTCTCCTCTTGTTAGGTTCTTTGGTTTTTTAATTATGTTCACTGTTGACATCTTGCTTGTTATGAGAGAATACATACATACTAAATATTGTATCAGTTATCATAAAGAACAATCTATGCTCAAATCAACAAATTGAGGAACACTTCTAAATCACTTGATGCAAGACGCTAAAGTACAATAGCTTGAATACGAGATAAACAAGACAATTAGGCTTAATTTGCAGCTGTATGGTAGAAGCCGAGCAAACCCCTATGGTAAGAACAGAAAGAAGTGTTCAATTGATGCTTGTGTGAGAGTGTGCACTCCAGAGAAGAATGTCAAGATCAGGAGGATGTCAAGATCAGACGACACGTTGTTCTCAAACGGTAGAAATACATAAAAATAAAAAAAAGAGCAAGAAAAAGAGTGCTGAACGATTCTGTTTGTCTATGATTCCAAACAAGCCCAGACGAACGGAATGGACATCTAAGCGACGCATTAGAGTGAGAACATCATCCTTCAAGCTTCACTGAATCCAATACGGTCCTAGCCTCTTTGTACTCCTCTGCTTCAGCCAAGTCCTCTTCCGTTTCCTGAAAAACACACACAGCACATACAGGATATCAATACTAACCCCATCACATACACACACAACATTAAAATGACTAACCCATCAAATAGCATAACACCAAATCTAACTTACAGTCCACAATCAACCCATAGTTAACCTAGCCATGAAAAGTCCACGGTCCATTCACGTGGCTATTCACCAAATGATCATACAAAACCTGTTTTTCTAACACGTCCCTTACATAGTGCATTTAAATAAAATGTACATTAACAATCTGCATACGTTGATTCCACAGTGTAACATTTCTAGTCAGTGCAGAAGAGTGTGTGTGTGTGTATGGGTGGATGTGTGAGAGAGTGTGTGTGTGTGGGTCACATCTGTGCTAATCGAGTGCTGTTGGGTTCCTATGGTGGCCCACCGCAGTGACAGAACTGCTAATGAACTGTAATGAGTGTGTGTGCGTGCGTGCGGGAAGGGGTTGAGGTGGGTGAGAGGGGATTTTGGTGTGAGGTGGAGAGGGACAAGTCGCTGTCACGTCTCCCCACCCTCCCTCAGAGGAGTCATCTGTGATTTCCTCTCTCCCCCTCTCCCTTCCGCCTCTTTCTGCACGTGTGTCTCACCGAGGCCACGGCTGCCTGACTCCTGCTCTCTGCTAATTGTGAGGACCCTGAGACACGCATGTGTGTGGAAGAAGGGTGTATGTTCCTTTCTCTGGCTTCTTAGATCTGTCAGGATAGACAACGCTACAGACAGTCACACGCATCTGCATGACGAGTGTCACTGAAAATCACACACTCCCGACACGGAAGCCCAAAATACTAACATCTGGATAAACCTGCAGCAACCAAGACAAAGGAGGATTGGCTCCACCTCCAGTCTGGTTCCTCTTAACATTTCTTCCTTCATAACAGAGTCCAGCTTGGTCACTGTTGCCCTAGGATTGCTTCCATGTGATTTTATATATATTTTTTTTATTTCGGGAAGAAAACGGAGCTGTTCTTACTAGTATCTGGGACAGGTCTGCGTGTGCTATGGTCAGACGCCTGTGACAGTCTGGAATCATCATCTTGGACTCCTGTAGCACCTCCAACTGGAACCCAGAGACAGTACAACACATACTACTCATCAGCACCATCATCTACACCATTTATAAGCATATCAGTTGTGTGTGTTAGTTTTTCTTCAAGGGGTCCTCCAAGCAGAAGAACCATAGTACAAAAAAGGTTTAGAAACACTGCTTTAGAACATAATGTATTAAAAGGTTGAAAAACAACGCGTTACAGCTTCAGTAGCACGACTGTGTCGTTCCTGGCAATAGGCAATGTCTTGGTTTAGTATCCCACATACGCTGTGTTAAGGTTAACATCCCACAACAAGCTCTCTGCCTGTGTGACATTTTTTATTGAGTTATTGATCGGGCAGGGAGTTGGGCAGCAGCAGGGGTCCTCGCCTCGCTCTGCCTCCGGCACACCTGGGTGAGTGGAGAAGACTAAAGCAGAGAGGTAGCAGCACGGTGATCAGGCATGGAGAGGTATTACTACGCCCAGGGCAGGTAGCACTACGGTGATCAGGCATGGAGAGGTATTACTACGCCCAGGGCAGGTAGCACTACGGTGATCAGGCATGGAGAGGTATCGCTACGCCTGTGGGGAAGCGGAGTTAGAGCCTGAGGTTCAGGCAGAACTGAGTCCCTCAACAGGCAAAGCGAATGGGGAATTCCCCTGACTGGCATCCTAAAAAGCACAGAGGAGTCAGACACACTTCTAAGAAACTCCAGTGGTGAGGTGGAGACACACACACACACACACACACACACACACACACACACACACACACACACACACACACACACACACACACACACACACACACACACACACACACACACACACACACACACACACACACACACACACACACACACACACACACACACACACACACTGAGGTGGTAGAGTGGTCATGGTGCCCGCCCAGTACCAGTGCAGTGGAATGATCCCACCAGCAGCAGCAGGATAAAGACTACACTTAGAGGCCTATTGATTCTATTACAATGAAAACCTCTAATCCGTCCATCCATCCTGCCCTTCAACCTGACCATCTCCTACTACAATCCATCTGCTCTCCCAGTCCCACCACTAACCTACACCTGGTATATATATGAGACCCTAATCACACAGGGCTCTGGTCAAAAGTAGTGCACTATATAAGAAATAGGATGCCATTTGGGACGCAGCCCTAGACCTAAAGCTCCCTCGATGTTCTAAAACAATCCACATCAACTGAACAAACCTAACAATGGGTCGAACCAGAGAACTTGTAATTCTGCGGCGGGGAAAAACACAGACGGCTGAAAAAGCGGCGTTTACTTTACTTTGATTTCAGACGTAGACGAGCTATCTAATGTGCATACTGCAAGAGTAGAATCAGTTGTCCATTGGGCATGAAATCGTTGCAGATGATCCTCTCCACAAGGTGTAAAATCCCTAGAATAGCTGAGATGAAAACAAAGGTTATGAGGTAGGGCACACAGGGGACAGAGGTCACCCTGGGTCTTCTAACAGCCTCTCATCCCTCACTCATTCTACACCAAGCAGGGAAAATAAAGGAGGGAGCGAGGAAGAGGGAGGGAGCACACGAGGATATGGGCCAGCGATCTCCTAGCGGCTGTAAATTACCAGCATGTGGCAGTAATTATCAAACTCCTCCAAAGTTACATAACGTCATTAAATCAGAAAATGACTAAATCACTAACGGACCCCCCCCCCCCCAAGCCTAATTATTCATAATGATACTACGCTGACCTCATTACAGCGAATGTAGGGCTACTGGCATCATCTGTTCTCTACTGTACTATACTTCTCTTTTACAATAGGCGTGTTAAAGCACATTAGAACGCTTCTATACATTTAGCCACGAAGGCAACAAAGAAAATGTTGATGAGGAAAATCACAACAGGTCATTTAGAATGCCAAATAAAACGTTACTAAAAGCACACACCTCATCGGAGGACAAGATTATTTGTATGCATTACTTCATCAGGCCTTTCCTGTGTCTTTCCTGTGTAGTAACCAAGTGGCTAGCAACATTGTATTATCTTGTGTAATAACAAAAATGGCTCCAAATCCATGAATATGCAATCACAAATCAATTGCTAAATCATAATGAACTTAATACAACGTTGTTACTATAGTATGACATATATATAGTATAACTACACAGCTTTAAAAGCAACTTAATGTAAAGTTTTGTATGTGTAGGCCTATGTAAAGCATGTTTTTACAACTTAATGTAAAGTTCTGTATGTGTAGGCCTAAGTAAAGCATGTTTTTACAACTTAATGTAAAGTTTTGTATGTGTAAGCCTAAGTAAAGCATGTTTTTACAACTTAATGTAAAGTTCTGTATGTGTAGGCCTAAGTAAAGCATGTTTTTACAACTTAATGTAAAGTTCTGTATGTGTAGGCCTAAGTAAAGCATGTTTTTACAACTTAATGTAAAGTTTTGTATGTGTAGGCCTATGTAAAGCATGTTTTTACAACTTCATGTCGGCTATTTATTCTGCTGAGTTGTCACCGACCTGTTTCTTGATGACATACTTGGCCTCTGAGTCGGCCTCTTCGTCGCAGGCCTCTGCTTTCAGTCGTTCAATCTTCTCCTCCTGCTGCCTGGTCTCCTTGACGTACATGACCTTCTCCTTCACCAGCCTGGGGAGACAATAACAGACAAGACACAGCACAGCGTAGTTACAAACATACAAAAACAAATCAACACACTGGGGAGCCAGGCCCAGCCAATCAGAATGAGTCCCCCCCCCCCACAAAAGGGCTTTATTACAGACAGAAATACTCTTCAGTTTCATCAGCTGTCTGGGTGGCTGGTCTCAGATGATGGTAACACATGGTCTGCGGTTGTGAGGCCGGTTGGACGTACTGCCAAATTCTCTAAAACAACATTTTATAGTAGCCTTTTATTGTCCCCATCACAAGGTGCACCTGTGTAATGATCATGCTGTTTAATCAGCTTCTTGATATGCCACACCTGTCAGGTGGATGGATTATCTTGGCACTGGAGAAATGCTTAATAACATTCTGACCACAAGGCTCGCGCTCGTCAACGAGCATCCGCGTAGCCAGGCGCTAAAATAGAACTTGGTTCTATTTGTGATGCTTGATGCACTACAAGTCCCGCTTCTCCTATCTCCTCAGGAGCATAAACCCACGTGGGTGATTGAAAAATGAACTGAGGTCCACACTCCAGTCCAGTTGGTGGTGGTAATGCACCTCAAAGTTGGTTGCCAACCGCAATATAAAGTCCAATGAAGAAGAACCCTGAAGGAGGAGAGATTACTACAAACAAACTCGGTTTACCGTTTTATCTGTGGATTAATTGTCGGAGTAGAGGACCTTGTGCACTTCCGGTAAAATAACAACCCAATGTTTATAGCCGAGGACAAATTAGCTAGCAACAGCAAGCTAGCTAGATAAATTACCATTACCATGTTTCGACCTATCACCAAATTAATATAGTTGGTTCAGAGTTCATTTTCATATTTCAACCTGCGTGTCCTGATCGGGTCTGGTGTGGGTGGACAATTTTTTGACATTTTTAAATCAACATTCGCGCGATGACGTTAAAAACAACACAGAAAAAACACAAACACCTAAAACACAAAGCTGTACAAACTCAGGCCCCAAGATGTCAAAGAGGAGGAGTTTTCATTCAACTTACCACCAGGTAAAGTAATGGTCAAACAAACAACAAAAATAGTCCTGACCAATTTGTCCCATTGTTTCCAGATGTGTACAGCGTTGGTGTAATGTAACAATGCCGTCTGTGTGTTGGTTATCTGTGGATCTACTACAGTACAGCGCCTTGCCTTCCTCCTCTGCCTGATCACCACGCTCTCCATTTAACTGCCACTTCTGGCAGGACACACACTCTACTGGCCCTTTCTACGATTAATTGATCATCAATTTAGTCCCTAATTTGGACCAAGTCATGTGGTAAATGGACCACTTTTCCTTGATTGTTAGTGAAAATGGGTTTGAGTACATTGATATATTTTGATTATTTATCAATTACGGGCCAAATGGAACTAAATCTATTAAATAAATTCAGATCCTGATTGGCATAATGGAGTTTGAAAATATCACTATTGATAATGATTCCTGACTAATAGTCTTTTTCCGGCTGCAGCTTTGCTTGTCGGGATGACGACGCGAAATTCATTTTTCATAAAATCAGCTGTGTGCGTTGGTTCGTGTGTGTGAGTGATCCTTCATTAATCAGGCACATTACCCAGAAACACCCTCTCCCTCAGTGTTGCCGTGGCGCCTTGCTTAGCCGAGGAAGCCAACGGCACTCTGTCATATTTTATGTCAATTACCGCTCATTTTAATACGTTTCCATCAAGACGCTGTTTAAACGGGCGGCATATGCAACAACGAACAGCAGAGGAGCGCTCCTCCTCTCCTCTTTTCCTCTCCTCTCTCTCAGGCTTTACACAGTAAGGACGTCACCTCTGAGGTTATTTAGAAGGAAAGAAGGCCTCAACAAGAGAGAGGGGAACAGAGGAAGGAAAAGAAAGGGGGATTGAAATTATTTGAATAAAACTGAAGGACAGTCTAATAACTAAATGTCCACCCCCACCCCGTCAATCCTCCTCTTCCTCTCATCCAGTCCCGATGTTCATTCCTTATTTCTCTCCGGCAGGGTCTTGGAAACGCTGGCTGTGTGTGTGTGTGCGTGTGTGTGTGTGAATGAGGGGTGGGGTCGTCGTGGCTGGTTTTAAATAGACCTGCCACCCTGGACTTAATGGAAAAGGCATCTCTCTGGAAAATAAGGAAAAAAAGGGAATTAGAGATCCGACACACATTCGGCCGCCTCCTCCTCCTCCTCAGGCAGCACTGCATTTTTGAGCACCGGCCTAGCCCTATGCCAAGGCCCGAATGACAAAGCCAAATTACTGTTGTCATTTTATTAAGGGCATCCGCCTCGCTAGGGCAGAGAGGAGGCACTGACTGGAATGTACAACGCCACAAAGCCAATGGAACAGGCCTTACTGGGAGAGAGCGGACAGGGAGCTGCTAGGCTTTTAATAACACATGAGGAATGAGAGGGGGAGAAAGAGAGAGTGAGAATGAAAGAGAGGGAGGGGGACATGAGAGAAAGAGGGAAAGACAGACAGACAGGAGGACATAGTAGGGTACAGAATTACACGAGAAACAGACAAAAAGAGAGAAAAGGCAGTCTGTTCCATCTGACCTTGAACAGAGGCTGCAGGTTCCAATACCAAGGTCATGCTACAGGCCACAGGTGCTGAATGGGTAATGGGTCTCTCCTTACTTAATTTGCCTCAGTGAAATATTCCATTCCTAGGACAGCCAATGATGAAGTCAACCTATTCCGAATGGGGCCGCATGGGAAGGAATGAGAATAGAGACGTTTTAGAATGGAAATGAAGCCATTCTAGAATGGAGATGCGTTTGAACCAACTTGATAAAGCACCACCTCTCATTACACCGGTGGGCCTACAGTTTCCCCACTGCATCAGACACCCTCTCTGTGACGTCACCCTCTGAGGGAGAAGTCTCAACCGCCAGCGCCATTACCCACAATCATCAGGGAGCCCGTTAGTAATGTGACCCTGATCAAAACACAATCGATAGCACATTTACACAAAGGGCCACGGAGGAAGGGAACCTGGAGGTGATGAGGGAGAAAGCAAAAAAAAATCCTCTCCATGCTTAGGCCGACTATTCTATTTATGGATATATATATATATGGATGATGTCCAGTGTTGTGATGGAATCTCTCGATGAATAGAAGCTCTTGAATAGCTTTCAGGAGAACATGTATTAAAATATGACATTCTTGTTCTGTCCTTCCGATAAAAGATTAGGCTGCATCAGAAAAAAGGAGACGCTGTAATTATTAGTATGATTAGTGAATTAGATCTAATCGTGACTACTTTTGTGTGTTCAATAAAATAAATAACAGATTGTGGTCAGATGTTGGACTGTAGCAATGGAATGCCCTGTCAGGGAAAACATCAGTCATTTGCAGCCAGGGTCTAATTGTGCAACTCTAAGCTAAAACTGATTGCCTTGTCAACAAAAAAGAACCTGGTTCAGATGAGAATGAGCTTGCAGAAAATCAGCTGCAGTGCATCAAATGACGCATTTAGGCTTATGTTTACAATTGCACAGTCACTGACCATAAATAGGCCTTTAGCCTAAATTCACTTGAAAACTTAGCTAGCAAAGCCTGGTCTTTTGGCTCTGATGAGTGCATCGCTCGCACCTTAGACAGAGATGACAAGAGAAAACTGCTTATTGCGCACCTGCCAAGAGAATGCCAAAGTAGATTTTTGTTTTGTTTTATTCACAACAAAGGCCTGAGCAAGTTTTACATAGAAAACAATAAGATACATTAAAAAAATAAAAAGTAGGACAACAGTACATGAGGGGTTGTCATAACATCAGATTTGCATCCTTAATAATTGTCGAGAAGAGAATGCAACGGACGTTGCATGCTAGCTTGTATGCTATCCGCTTAACTTTACCGTTATAGGCAACACAACCGGGATGACTTGCTAACGTGACACACGCAATTACTATAAATGGTTAAAACATTGTATAAAAAGGCGAAAATGTCATTCAACAACATACAATGTATATTTAAATATGTTATGAAGTACAGGTTCCTATGTCCTTGCTACTGCCTTATTTTGATTGACAATGCATGCACCTCCCTAAAGTACCGGTGTATAGTTAAATCTATACCGGCGAAGTGTTCTCGACGCACAGTCTGACTTCTGTCTCGAGCCGTAGGTATCCGCGGCCTTGTGGGTGTAGCATGTTAGTCAGTTAGCAAGCTAACTAGCTAGCCTGCTATCTTTTAAGATTGTATTAATTAAAAACTACACTTACCGCTTAACAACGCCAGTCTTGATTTTAATCTGTCGTATTCTTGGATCTGCCATGTTAACTGATATTCTTAAACGACACAATAAAGTACTAGTTTACTGAAATACTGTGAAACGGTTGCTATCCAACACAGCCCAACAATATTGCTCATGAGATCCTGGGCATGCGCACTGTGTACCGCGGGAAAGGAGGTGGGCATTTTTGGGCAGAAGTCCCTCTTGGAGTAGGCCTAATTCCAGGAATTTGGAATAAAGAAAGGCTAAGAATTTGATCTGTCTAGCGAGTCGACGATACGAGATCTAGTTAAATAATGTCATACAAGAGGAAACATAAATCAAGAAATGTTGGATTCAAATCCTACATGATTGGATATGTGTATGCTAAATCAAAATGTCGACTGATTTCACCGATTCAGTCATGTCAGATCATTATAACAACGGATGGGGTGGGAAGGGAGAAAGGAAGGAAGGAAGGAAGGAAGGAAGGATGCATTCATAACATTTCTTAATAGGTTCATGTGTGTTCAGTAAAGTAGTAGCCTAGACTTGCTCATTTATAGGCTACTCTCAAGTTGCAGAATTTTTTTATATATTTTTTTTTAATTAAGTTTTTGGTTTTACTATCCTTGTGGGGACCAGAAGTCCTCACAAAGATAGTAAAACAAGAAATGTTCGGTCAAGTAGAGAGATTTTTCCGGTTCCCACAAGGAAAATGTCAATTTCTTGGTTTAGGGGTTAGGTTTAGGGTTATAATTAAATCAAATCAAATTTTATTTGTCACATGCGCCGAATACAACAGGTGTAGGTAGACCTTAACGCGAAATACTTTACTTACAAGCCCTTAATTAGGGTTCGAATAAGGGTTAGGTTTGGGGGTTACGGTTAAGGTTAGGTTAAGGGTTAGGGTTAGGTTTTGGCTTTTGTGTGTGTGTGTGTGTGTGTGTGTGTGTGTGTGTGTGTGTGTGTGTGTGTGTGTGTGTGTGTGTGTGTGTGTGTGTGTGTGTGTGTGTGTGTGTGTGCGTGTGTGTGTTGAGACTGAGCATTTCAGCATCATGGACAGCGATTTTTAAAACCCATCTATATAACGTTAGTATGGAGATGCAATAGCGAAACCTTAAGCTGCTGAATTATTACGCATTGCGCATGGGTTGCTTCCATGTTGCTCCATGAGCTTTGTTCAAAGGCATTTTGTCTAAGTACATTTTGTGATGTAAAGTTTATATGTGTAATGTAAATGATTGTAAAAACTAATTCGCCTTACCTATATAGATTCTAGATTCTACAGCCTAGATGTTCAAAGCCCTCAGTCTGAGAACCTTACCTCGGATGCATCACTGTGAATAATAAGTCAAGTTACACCATACATTTATTTGTCTGCGCAGCTAGTTGATTAGTTGGGGCATAAACAAATGGCTGTGTGTCTTCCAAAACAGCCCATTAGATTCCATTTGAATCTCTGTGTCCTCGTCTGCTATTGATTTGTGGTATCCATGAAAAATCATTTAATTTCATAGCATTCTTCAAGGTCCCCTTGACTTGCATCACAAATGCAAGCACGCCATCAAATCTTGTATCATAGCCTCTATACAGTCGCAATGTGTGCGTTTGCCGTTTAAGATCTATAGGCCACACATTTCAAACTTATATCCAATTGAATAGCTGCATTGTCTCTATTTCACCAACAGCAGCCACAAGTTCTAGCGTAACGTATATTACAAAGGATGAATTCTCTAAACCCTTCAATGCACTCTGTTATCGTAATGTATGTTCTGCTATTTGTTTTATTGTTTAACAGTTGCAGAGAAGTCACTCAAATATACTCCCTGCATGTTTTAACCTATTGTATAATTTTTGACACAGAATATAAGTCAAATAATTTGAGGAGGTGCAAGAACAGTATCATCAATGCAATCTGTTCTGATAACTCTTCATTGTTTTACGGTATCCATTCGAAGGCTCAAAATTAGGTTGTGCCTTATCATGATAAATTATAATAATAATTTACAATTTATATTACTACAACTGCTAGGCTCCATTTGCTATAAGACTGTCATCGTTTCATGAAAGCACTGTTAGCCTACATAGTAATAAGTACATTCGCAAAGCGTCATTATAGACAATAGGCCTGAAGTCTTTATAATCACAATTGTTATTGTTGTAGCCTAATACAATCGCAATCAAAACCACTGGTATAATTAGATTATTACAAATGATTGTGGTCAAAAACAATCCATGATTCAGAGGAAACAAAATTAGGTTGTGCCTCAATCCCTCCATCATGTCCACTTCCACCGGTTGGACAGGTTTACATGTGGCGAGGGAGAGAGAGAGGGAGAGGGAGAGGGGGGGAGAGAGAGAGAGAGGGAGAGGGGGGGGAGAGAGAGAGAGAGGGAGAGGGGGGAGAGAGAGAGAGAGAGAGAGAGAGAGAGAGAGAGAGAGAGAGAGAGAGAGAGACAGAGAGACAGAGAGACAGAGACAGAGAGAGAGAGAGAGAGAGAGAGAGAGGGGGATAAATAATTATAGTCTTATTAGGAAATCTTTATCTAATGTAATAAATAAATAAAATCAGCCATGATTAACTTCTGTTCCAGCAGACTACAGAGGTTAAAGCCAGCGAAAAAAACTGTATCCATTCCCTCTTCCTCTGTAACGACCTAATGATGTAAGATTTTAGATTTGTCATGCCTTAATGCGATTCATTATTTTCAAAAGTGACTCCAAAAAGCCAGAGATATTACCTTGTCGAATACATTTTTCCTCCCTTGCACTTGACACGTTTTGGGAGATTTCAAAAATGGACAAGAGACAAATGGAACGCGCGCGCGTGCTCGTACGTGCACGCACGTGTAGGTGACGGTGGTTATTACCTGAGGCCTGCAGCATGCTTGGTACATGGTTCCATTAAGCGACAACAACAAAAACAGTGAAAGCTCTAGAAAAAAAGGTCAAAGGTCGAATAGCCAGGCCTTACAGTAGGCCTAATCTATTCAAACTGCAAGGAGGGAAGAGAAAAAATCCGTTGGCGGTTTTCCCTCTAGCTCCATGACCGTTGATTATTGGTATTTTCCGAGTTTTCCAAACTAATAAGTGGCACTATCAAGCATTTGGAAGCGCTGGGAGACTACAGACGGGCTGCTAAACTTAATTGATATTGAGCGAGGCGCTGGTAGGCGCGGACGGGGGCCACTGCTGGGTAATTTGCAGTTTAATCAGCGTTTGTAATGAGAGTGGCTGATTAGCACGGGGTGGAAATAAAAGAGAGTTACAAGGAACGTCTGTCAGAGTCCGGTGATAATTCAGGACTAATTGTAATGATTAGAGCAAACTGGATGACTTTGGAGTTTTCTAATGCGTTGTGTGTGTGTGTGTGTGTGTGTGTGTGTGTGTGTGTGTGTGTGTGTGTGTGTGTGTGTGTGTGTGTGTGTGTGTGTGTGTGTGTGTGTGTGTGTGTGTGTGTGTGTGTGTGTGTGTGTGTGTGTTTAGCCATCAAGATATATGTGAAGTAAAGCAAAAAAAGAAAAGCTAGACCTACTTATTCACCCCCACACCCATTGGTCTAGCCTACAGCATTGACATAATGTGATATTAAAAATAAATACCTAACCATACCATAACCGTTTTCTGTAGCTCTACAAACCCCTGACAATGGAATGCATAATGTTTGTCAGATACAGTACATAGGCCTAATCTTGCGGTGTTACTGCCAATCATTTCAGCACCACGGACAGTGGTTTTACAAACGTGCAGGTATGCAGCCTCCTGCACTGCAACCAATACCCTGCTGCATTATTATGGGATGGGATGTTGGGTAGGCCTAGGCCTAAAGATAAGCCTGCTCTTACGTTGTTGTTTGTAACAGAAGGAAATATATTTTATTATTTTATACGTTTATATTGATGCGGTGTGTGTGTTTGTGTGTGTGTTTTCGTCCTCGTTTGCTAGCGCGGGGGCACATATTCGGTAAGGGGAACTACTAGACTGAATCACGGAGATCTGATTATCAAACAAAGCAGCTAATTTATCTGAAAAATCGTTGATGGAGTCCACGGTGACTGAGGGTGCCTCGGAATACCTCAGGAATAGCAAATGTGAAATTAGTGAGATTGTGTGTATGAACGTGGAAGGCCAATTAGCGAGAGAGAGGGACAGAGAGAAAGAGAGCGAAGGGAAGGGGACGAGCAAATCAGCTGTATGCACGCGCACATGACGCATCTGCCCGTGGAGCAGCGAGGACACTGGCAGCTGCTGTTGTTTATCTCTCTCGCTCTCTATGTCCCTCCTCCCCTCTCTTCCCTCGTCTACTGCTCTCTCTCCCTCTCTCCTTCTAATTCCCTCTCTATCCACTTCAGAGTAAGTAAAGTTGGAGATATGACAGGTGAATAACATACATTTCATGACCGGCAGCCACGAAAATAAAAAAAGTGTTAATTTGAATATCAACCACCATCTGTTTAAAAAACAAACACACAATAATGATAGCCTACCTATTTAAATACAACTGTAAGCTACATTATAGCCTATCTTTAGAGCATAACCACTCCATCGAATTAAAATGCAGGCCACGGCTTTCTCTTCATACTCCCCCTGTTAACGACAAAGCAGCATGGGTGACCTGTTTCATCTGAGCGTTTGTCTTCCATGCTTCTCTAAGTGACCTTCTCTTTCTTCCCCTCTCCCCGGCCTCCCTCCCTCCACAGCGGCCTGATAGTGAGAGCCAACTGCCTGGCTGGCTGGCTGGCTGCTGGGCTGACTGGAACCCGATCGATTCTCCCAGCAAGAGGTTATCTATACGCGGTATTTTAATGTCAGGGAGTCAGCCAAATTGATAGTGATAAATATTTGCCGGAAGATTAGGTGAGGGGAGTGTGTCGGTGGTGCTCTATCTCAGACCTGTAACCTCGGCAGAGCCGTCCCTCTCTGTGGCGGATTAGCCCCATCCATCCAGTGTCAATGCCTGTCTTGTTGAGAAAATCAGTGAGTAAACACGGCTGACAGAGAGGGGAGGGGGGATGGGGGGGGGGGCGCTGATTACTCATACAAATAGACTGCAAACTCCGCCAGGACGCGCCTGCCTGCCTGCCCCTCCTGAGATGCGTTTTTCCTCTTTCCCCTGTCCTCCCTCTCTCCTCTCCTCCTTTTTTCCCGCGTGTTGACAGCGCGCGCTGTCTCCAAGGGTCCCCCTGTCCTGCTGTTCCCACTTTGTCCGCCATCAATCACTCCGTCATTGTGTCCTGGATGTTATATAGAGTCACTTAATATCCCCTCCTTCATCTCTATTCACTCCCAGAATGATTCTCCATAAGGGCCAAGCGCCGCGCGGTCTGGACTGGGGGAGGGGGAAGAGGAAGACGATTGGAGTCTGCACGCATTGACACCCCAAGAAACAGAGACAGAGAGACAGAGAGAGAGAGAGAGAGAGAGGGAGAGAGAGAGAGACTCAGAAACAGTAATATCAGATATTGGACAAGACATGTAAGCCTATCTGCGCGTTATTGAGACGTCATGGACTAACTGGATAGGGGGACCACTGGCCCGGTTCCTCTCGAGCTTCATAAAAATGAAACACAAAATAAAGTAGAACAATTTGGCCCATCACAGTGAAACATAACTTATAAAAATGTGTTCTCTTCCAAAATGTATTATGGGTTGAAGAGGAACATGGGGATATAGGCCTATATGGTTAGTAAAGTTTAAAAAAAAGAGATATTATTAATGCAGTGAAAATGTACATTTTACAAAGTCAATCAAAAGACAATTATTGCTATTAGTATCAAAGTGGATTTATAATTATTGACCTATACCAAACAACGCTAGATCAAGTCAACGCTAGATCAGTGAGAAGCAGTGACAAATAGCCAGTTTTATTTGAATAGGCCTACATCTGAAATATTTCTAACAAATAAAAAAATGTACCTTCTAATGAAGAGAGTAATTTCTGAACCTATGCAAACACTTAAGTCATTAAGAATAGATTTCAGTTCATTAGAACTCAATAATTTTTCAATTAGAAATTACTTAGCGACTATGGTGGTGAATTAAAATGCACGTGCATGCTTTTAAATGTCTATATGTGAAAGGATGATTTATGCTCCTACAGCTTGAGAAGTTTGGAGTTCTTAAATTGGCGGTTAAACCTTTGGCCTATTACCTCGCGCCTCAGTCGAATCCAAACGCGTGATTATTTGGGCATACAGGCCTACATACATGTCAAGCCTTGGGGTTAACAACACATTAGGCTATGACTGATTGTTGTTGTTTTTTCCCCTATAACATACTGCTAGGCCTATTACAAAAAAAAAGATGGTAGGCCTATATCTCCCAGTTAATGTTGTCCTCTAACGGTCTACCCTCTGAGCCTCTTCGTGCCCTCTGCGTAAAAATAGAGACGTCAACTCTCCAATCCAGCCGACTATTCTATGAAGGTTCTCTGACAAATAGACCTCCGCGCTACACTTGGGTGGCCACCTTTATTCTGCCCTGGTCTTGTTTACATTGCGTCAGAACCATTCCCCTGGATTAAACTAATCACTGCCCGAGGGGGAGACCCATAACCCGCTAACAGGTCACCAGCCAGACAGTTATAAATGCTGGTGTCTGCTGGTTAGGTGGGATAGATGTCCGTGTCCAAAAATGACCTTCCCGGCGCACAACACCGGCGCTTTCAGGTAAAGTGTGTGTGTGTGTGTGGGGGGGGGGGGGGGTGGGGGGGGTGTATGTTCTGTTGCCTCTTGTTCCTTCTGTCATTATTAGCTCTGTTATAATTTTGAACAAATTGCCAAATATGTGTAAAAACGCCAACTACGTTTCACCGTTAAATCCATGCAGCCCGGTTCAGAGGAGAAACCATAACTTGGTTATAAAATAAAATGTGGGCCATCATCTTTTATCAGCTTTAACGACAGCCAGATCTCAGATGGGAGGTGTATGACACCTAAAATCATAGCAGGGGATAGCCTAATTTTCCGCAAATAGAGAGGCCGAGGAAAGAAATCCGGAAAATATTGTATAGATCTTGAACCTATTTATTTCATAATTCTGCATTAGAGCGTTATGAGTTGTTCAAATTTGATAACAAGCACTCAATTCACTTCGTTAGCTATGTAGCCTAAGTTAAATTAGACTTAAATAAAAAAAATTGCAGTGGCATTCAGTGGCTCCTTGAATAAAATGTAGGCCTAATTTGTGTTAGAATTTGTTGTATCTGTCACAAATATCCCCAATTAGCTGCAGTAATTATTTGATAGTTTCTGCAATTACGGCTTAAACGGGTGAATTTGGAACTGTGCGGGACCGTAATTGGCCTAAATGTGATATTTTGCATATTTGCATAATGAGGAAATTGGTATAAAATTGTGTTCATTCATTTGTGAAAAATCCTATGAATTTTATGAATTTGAAAGGTCTGTTCCCGCAGTCTGTGACTTTGGCTGGCTGATCCCGGAGGAATCAACTGGAAAGTAGGGCGCAGGCACGTCGCCAAGTGTGGAGGAGGAGGAGAATGAGAGAGGGAAGAGAGAAGAGGAGAAGCGCAAGGAGTGGAACATGACAATCTCAACTCACGATCAAGAGGGAAATGCGTGCGCACCGTGAAGCTATGTGAAGCGGGCCTTTTCTCACGTCAAGCCAAGAATGTCTTGCCAGGTGGAACTTTTAAGTGTCAAAATAGTAGGGCCTATCGATTTTCGGTTTCATGATATGAGCTATTTTATGTGAACTCCGGGTTCTCTGAAACGTTTGGATATAATCAAACTATTGTGTGAAAATATTATAAACAGGAACATTCAAACATCCTTTCTCGCAGCACAAAAGGAATGTTATTTTTCTATCACCCCGAAAAACCCGCGGATCTATTTTGATTGAATACGGTCCTTCTAGACTTGGCTACATTGCAGGAGGGTTAATGTGCGAGAAGGCAGGTATAGGCCGTTATATGGTTATAGGGGCAGAGCAGAGACACGGTCACTTACAGTGCAGTTAAAGTGGTTTCAAAACCGCATACGGCCAGCTCTTAAATGCCGTGGTCTAAATGGTCTTAGGAACCTCAATTACTTTTTAACATACTGCGATGAATGACACTGTAGTGAATGAGGCCATAGGAGGCTAAGTGAGGTGTGGGTAATTGGCAATAAATAATCTAATTTCAGTCATTTGCAAAATCACAGTATTTTTCGTTCAACTAAATCCTAAATTACAGTGCTATTAACCTTCCCTGCCTATTCTCTCCCACGCTCTGCTAGAATGACTGATAGTAGTAGTGGGTTGCAGCAATGCACACATTCTTACCTCCAGCTGAGTGATATTGAACTTTGTAGGGAGTAGATTTATTCTACCTTTTTATTTGACCACGAGCAAATTAAAGCAAACTTAGTTTAGAATACCTTGCAAATTTTGGACTATTTTAAAGTAAATAAATAAAAGGCTACTACTAAATTGCGTAATCTCTCAGCGAGAACACACACACATCTGATGTACGAACGTAACAATTGGCTGCATGTTTTGAAATGTAATAAGGCTTAGCAAATCTTACAGGAAGATGGATATACTATCTTTATTTACATATCTGGACACATACTTATTCTCGATTGTGAAGTGTGTCCATGCACAGACAACATAGCAGAAGTGTTGAGATCAAACTTTCCTATATATATCTAGAAAGCACGCCAGAAATACAGTCACTTCTTTGTAAGCATTGTAACATTCTTGTTTTAGTCAAATTGTGTGAGGAACGTTATTTTTGCCTCATTGCAGAAATGTGAGAATATAGTTTTTGGTT
Organism: Salvelinus namaycush; assembly: GCF_016432855.1. NCBI lineage: Eukaryota > Metazoa > Chordata > Actinopteri > Salmoniformes > Salmonidae > Salvelinus > Salvelinus namaycush. The sequence continues at coordinate 11,949,198 of NC_052332.1, read as the reverse complement.
GAATGTGTCGGCTATAAGCAAAGCATTGGCTGATATTTCCATTATCTTACAAATGTTCTCCAGCCTCATCATTCTCTTTTTAATGCGTATCCAGTTGTTTATGTTTTTGCTTTGAAGATGGTCCACATTAATCAGAATTTGAAACGCAATTAAAACAGTGGCTGTTGTTGATGTGATGGGACTACCACCAGGGGAGACGCATAAAAATGCACAACACTGGCTTAATGCAAAGGTTTATAGTAACACACACACACACACACACACACACACACACACACACATACACATACACACACACACACACACACACACACACACACACACACACACACACACACACACACACACACACACACACACCTCCATCTCTCTTTTCTATACAGCCTCTCTACCACGCCCCAGCAGCCCATAAAGCTAGTAGATGATAATGTTGCTGCCATAGACAGTAATGATCCAGCCATTTCATGGGGTATTACTCTATAATGATGATAGCCCTCTACATTTGCATCCCATCCTGCCTGCCTCCCGTGGCTGCGGTGAAGAGAAGCACCTCTGTCTTACCTGGCAGCCTAGTGGATTTATAAGGCTGAGGACATGAAGACGCTGTCCTGGAATAATACAAGCCATTCTTACAGTCAAGCACCTAGATTTATTACAGTGCTCTCAAACCCAAAACGCAAACAGAGCAGCCGTGTGTGTGTTTGTGCGTGTGTGTGTGTGTGTGTGCGTGCGTGTGTGTGTGTGTGCATGGAGACAAAGCAGAGATGAGTTGAAAGGATAGACGGCGATA
>NC_052332.1:11483408-11633408 GCF_016432855.1 Salvelinus namaycush | reverse complement strand
TGTTACGTTTCAGCCTTATTCTAGAAAGGATGAAATAAAACAGAATACTTTCCGAATGCACCGTTATTTAGCTGGTTGTACGAGTAGACGGGAGATATACTCTTATGATGAGAAGTTGGGAACAGTATCCATTTCACATGCATTTACAAAACCCAGCGAGATAAAATAAAAATAAATCTGCGTGAAAAACGCAGAATTCTGCATTAACGCGAACCCCAAGTTTAACTTGCTAAGTGACTGAAAGACGGGGCATCATATAGTGTTAGCTTTCTGCGATGTTTGAGAAATCTGTACAGCTGACACTGCCATCTTGATGTCCTTTTTCACCTCGCTTTTCTCGGCCCATCTGCTCCTCCCCCTCTCTTCTCCGAGCAGAGCAGGCAGGCCTGTTGCCCTAGCGACTCCAGGCTCCACACAGACACAGCGTGTACACATGCTTCTCCAGAGCCAGTACTGTTCTTCCTAGCATGCGTCAAAACTTTGTTCATTTGCACCATGTCTCTCGTTCACATTCACTTGTAAATGTCCAAACTCACAAAATATTACATTCGGTAGCTCCTACCTATATATGTATAGCTTTATGAGCTGGATTGCCTGTCTTTGCAATTCATTTATTTTGATTTGTGCTCGTTAGCATATTTAGCTAGCAGACTCCATGGAAATTCGCTATTATTTGTGCTCATTTTGTTAGCTTTCTTGTAGATGCCCAATGGGCTTTTTTTGTGTGTTTATTTGGCTCCCTCTTGTGTACTAACCGGTAATACCGTAAATCCCGGGATGAGCGAAGGACGGTCTGACGATATGAAAATCTGGATAGAACCCAAACCGAGAACCCTGCAGTCCATGCAGGCTTTTGATCAAGCCCAGCACTAACTCACCTAATTCAAGTCATCATTTACTTTCATCAGATATGTTAGAGCTGGGCTGGAACAAAAGCATATACACACTGCGTCCCACGAGCACTGGAGTTGCCCACCCCTGGGCTGAACCCTGTCAACATGCCAAAAGGAACAGGCGAAAGAGGGAACAGATGAATAGATTAATGAAGGGATGAAGTGGATGGGTGTCCGGGACAAAGGAGAGCAGGTATAGGATGAATGATGCATTGTGGGTCAGCCCTATCTTGTGTCGGAGTGATGCAGCATGGGTATTCTGTTACAGCCAGGTTCAAAGGGCATACATTAATAAGTCATGTTGCTTCTGTAACCTATGAAATGGTGGCTAAGTACCATAGTTAGTAGGTAGAACCTAAAAGGCGTGTATGATAAAAAGTGTGTGTGCGCGCGTGTGGTGACGTTCCTCACTCCCGTAGATGATAGACGGCTGTTTTAGGCGTCTCTGATAAGGACTGTGACACTGGTCTATCTCTGTAGTTATTTCAGCCTGTGACCCCCTGGCCCTGGTAACAGACCTGGCTGTTATTCCTGCCTCACTCACTCTGACACCAGCTGTCTGGAGCTGCAGATTACAGAGTGGGCTGTAGAGGAGGTGTGGAAAGATGGACAGAAGGATGGAGGTGTAGTGTAGTACTGTATGCGGAGAGGGGCAGCGTCAGTGTGTGTATAATTTAGTGGTGTAGGGTTAGGTCATGGCTGTATAGGGTGTCGCGTCTGAGATGAGACCATGACACAGCACAGCAACCAGGAAGTGACAGAAGAAAGGGGGGGGCTAACTGGACCAGGTGGCAGACTGGCCAGAGGACAACACTGAAGCTCTCTGGCATCATCACATTCACTATTCTTATATGTCATTGTTCAATTCTCAGCAACATTCTATTCCAATACTGTATTCTATTCATACTTATTTCTCACATATAGTCTTTTCACTACAAGAACACCTAACAAGAACCAAATTCCTTAATGAGAGGGGGCAGCACTGAGCAAGCCTGCAACGTCACTTCCTGGAGTAGCTCAAACTGCGCATGTTAGCTCCTTGAGACGCTATATTAACTAACTTCATTTGGCTTCAATGCGCTATTGAGCCATTACATAGGAATGAATGGTGCCACGTGATCAATGGCTTTGTCCATTCATATATACAGTCATTGGTGTCACTCTGATCTTAAAATCATGTCTCGACAGAAATGTGTATACTGTATATACTGTATATAATTGTTTTGCAGTGGCGGCAACAATTTAGTGGCGCATATAGGGGAAACACTGAGTCAACCACAGTATCAGGGAAATGGAGAACAATGGCATACTAGAAATGGCGTATTTTACATTTTGTCAACAGCCCCTGTCAAAGACATTCCCACTGTGAAGTGATACTAGTAGTAAAAAAATAAATAATTATATATATATATATATTGTTTGTTGTACTTTTACCCAATTTCATGATATCCAATTGATAGTTAGTCTTGTCCCATCGCTGCAACTCCCGTACGGACTCGGGAGATGTGAAGGTCGAGACCATACGCCCTCCGAAACACGACCCCGCCAAGCCGCACTGCTTCTTGACACACTGCTCGCTTAACCCGGAAGCCAGGCGCACCGTACCGCTGGCGACCGAAGTCAGCGTGCATGCGCCCGGGCTGCCACAAGGAGTCGCTAGAGCGCGATGGGACAAGGATATCCCAGCCGGCCAAACACTCCCTTAACCCGGGCGACGCTGGGCCAATTGTGTGCCGCCTCATGGGTCTCCTGGGCGCGGCCCGCTGCGCCACTCGGGAGAGACTAGTAGTGTTTACAATATGTCTTTATTCCACTTAGATATGATGGACATCCTCATTGTTAGGGTGTTTCATAGTTCCATAGAGCAGGATGTGTGACTGGGTCCAGATGTTAGTCATTCTAAATGTTATAGTTTGTGTGGCGGGCCAATATGCCCTCTCTATTGGAGAATGCAAACCTCAGTCACACAAAGTTAGACATGACCTTAGTGCTGACTGAGTTATGTCTTTCCCCTTATCTATCCTTCTCTGCCTCTGACACACACACACACTAACACACACACACACACTCTCTCCTCTCTCTCTCTCTCTCTCTCTCTCTCTCTCTCTCCTCTCTCTCTCTCTCTCTCTCTCTCTCTCTCTCTCTCTCTCTCTCTCTCTCTCTCTCTCTCTCTCTCTCTCTCTCTCTCTCTCTCTCTCTCTCTCTCTCTCTCTCTCTCTCTCTCTCTCTTTATCTAACTCACTCACAGAGATTACTCTGTGTGTGAGCGATCATACAGACACATCTGTTTTGCATTGAGATATTAGGCTAACATGTAAGTGTAGTAGTGTATGTATGTGGTGGGGGGGGTCCTTAGGAAGTACAATCTGTTCCAGCTGCTGCTGTCTAGTCTCAACACACCTAGAACAATGATCAGCTGTCTTACTAACTCACCCAGGGCTGGTTAGCTAGCTACAAAGACAGTGTAAAAGACCCAAGTCACTTCCATGTATAGGACTAAGTCTGAGAAGTGAGAGACACTGGAACACTTGATTGCCATTGCCTCAGTAGGTTGGTTTAAATCAGGTCCTCTTATCCATAGAGATTGTCCCACAGCTATGAAAAGAAAACAAAGGAGGACACTGGGTTAGTAGTACAGTAAACACATCCAGGCATGTAGCTCAATGTCCCTAACTTGCACCACCTGCTGTTAGACACTGGTACAGTTAATTTGAGGTGCCCATAAGAGTCTAAGCCCTGTCGGGGGAGGGGGGGTTTTATTTATTTGCCTCTTAAGGATCGGACCCTTTTTAAATAATTTTGCCTAAAATGACATACCCAAATCTAACTGCCTGTAGCTCAGGAACTGACGCAAGGATATGCATATTCTTGGTACCATTTGAAAGGAAAACACTTTGAAGTTTGTGGAAATGTGAACATTTCCAAAATTTGAACGCCGATGGCGTTCTATTAAGCTATATGGAGTTGTTTTAGGAAGGTAATACCAAGATTATTTTGCTATTTGATTTAGAATTTTAAGACCAATTGAAGTATATAAAAAAAAAACATTTTTGGCACTAAACAGTCTCCATATATACTTCCATAAATGTTTTAAACTTGTACCGGCTTTGGAGGAATATGCAGATTTCTAATGATCATGATCATCTTTTCCTCAAAGAAGTTCATGAATTTATCACTGCTGATGTGAAAGCCATCCTCTCTTGGGGAATGCTGCTTTTTAGTTAGCTTTGCGACAGTATCAAAAATTAATTTTGGATTGTTCTTATTTTCCTCAATTAAGTTGGAAAAATAGGATGATCAAGCAGCAGTGAGGGCTCTTCGATACTGCATGGTACTGTCTTTACAAGCTAGTCGGAAGACTTCTAGTTTGGTGTGGCACCATTTCCGTTTCAATTTTCTGGAAGCTTGCTTCAGAGCTCAGGTATTTTCTATATATCAAGGAGCTAGGAGCTAGGATACCAAGGAGCTTCTTATGACAAATGTTTTTTAGGCGTGCGACTGCATCTAGGGTATTGCGCAAGTTTAAATTGAGTTCCTCAGTTAGGTGGTTAACTGATTTTTGTACGTCCTTGGGTAGGCGGAGGGAGTCTGGAAGGGCATCTAGGAATCTTTGGGTTGTCCGAGTATTTATAGCACGACTTTTGATGATCCTTGGTTTGGGTCTGAGCAGATTATTTGTTGCGATTGCAAACATAATAAAATGGTGGTCCGATAGTCCAGGGTTATAAGGAAAAACTTTCAGATCCACAACATTTATTCCACGGGACAAAACTAGGTCCAGAGTACGACTGTGGCAGTGAATAGGTCCAGAGACATGTTGGACAAAACCCACTGAGTCGATGATGGCTCCGAAAGCCTTTTGGAGTGGGTCTGTGGACTTTTCCATGTGAATATTAAAGTCACCAAAAATTTGAATATTATCTGCCATGACTACAAGGTCCGATAGGAGTTCAGGGAACTCCGTGAGGAACGCTGTATATGGCCCAGGAGGCATGTAAACAGTAGCTATAAAAAGTGATTGACTAGGCTGCATAGATTTCATGACTAGTTGACAATTTCTTGTTGGTAAATTGAAATTTGCTATCAGAAATGTTAGCATCACCTCCGCCTTGGGGGGGGGGGGGGGAGGTGAGGCCTCATTTAACACAGTAAATTCATCAGGCTTAAACCATGTTTCAGTCAGGCCAATCACATCAAGATTATGATCACTGATTAGTTCATTGACCATAACTGCCTTGGAAGTGAGGGATCTAACATTAAGTAGCCCTATTTTGAGATGTATCACAATCTCTTTCAATAATGGCAGGAATGGAGGTCTTTATTCCAGTGAGATTGCTAAGGCGAACACGGCCATGTTTAGTTTTGCCCAACCTATGTCGAGGCACAGACACGGTCTCAATGGGGATAGCTGAGCTGACTACACTGACTGCGCTAATGGCAGACTCCAATGAGCTGGCAGGCTGGCTAACAGCCTGCTGCCTGGCCTGCACCCTATTTCATTTTGGAGCTAGGGGAGTTAACTTCTCTGCGCTACGGATCCCTTTAGCGGGATCATTTTCCTAAACAACAGTTGAATTGCAGGGCGCAAAATATTACAAAAAATATTTATAATCATGCAATCACAAGTGAAATATACCAAAACACAGCTTAGCTTGTTGTTAATCCACCTATCGTGTCAGATTTTGAAAATATGCTTTCCCGCGAAAGCAATCCAAGCTTTTGTGAGTGTATCAATCAATGCTACAACAGCTAGCCCCAAATTAGCATGGTGACGAAAGTCAGAAAAGCAATATAATTAATCGCTTACCTTTGATAATCTTCGGATGTTTGCACTCACGAGACTCCCAGTTACACAACAAATGTTCTTTTTGTTCGATAAATATTACTTTTATAACAAAAAAACTCCATTTGGGTTGCGCGTTATGTTCAGAAAACCAAAGCCTCATTCCGTTCGACGAAAATTCCAAAGAGTATCCGTAATGTTCGTAGAAACATGTTAAATGTTTTTTATAATCAATCCTTAGGTTGTTTTTAACAAACATAATCGATAATATTTCAACCGGACCGTAACCTATTCAATAAAAGAGAGAAAGAAAATGGAGAGCTACCCCTCTCGCACGCAGGAACTAATCAGAGGACACCTGACTAGTTTTGAAAAATCTCGCTCATTTTTCAAAATAAAAGCCTGAAACTAGGTCTAAAGCCTGGTCACAGCCTGAGGAAGCCATTGGAAAAGGAATCTGGTTGATACCCCTTTAAATGGAAGAAAGACGGGTGTCACGATCGTCGTAATGTGGAAGAGAGGAGGACCAAATCGCAGCGTGGTACGTTTCCATATTTATTGGAACACTTCATAAACACGAACAAAACAATAAACAGAAATGAAACCAACGACGCTACAGACCTGAACATGAGAACCTAGTGAAAACAAAGAACGCAATGAACAGGAACAATCACCCACAAACAAACAGTGAACACAGCCTACCTAAATATGGTTCCCAATCAGAGACAACGTAAAACACCTGCCTCTGATTGAGAACCATATCAGGCCAATCAGACACACCTAAACCAATGAGACACAAAACATAGAATATACCCACCCAGCTCACGTCCTGACCAACTAAACAAAGACTAAACAAAGGAAATAAGGTCAGGAACGTGACAACGGGCCAGGAAACACAGATAAAAAAATAATTTAAAAAATCACTTCCGGCTTAGATTTTCTCAGGTTTTCGCCTGCAGAATCAGTTTTGTTGTACTCACAGACAATATTTTGACAGTTTTGGAAACTTTGGAGTGTTTTCTATCCTAATCTGTAAATTATTTTCATATTCTACGATCTGGACCTGAGAAATAGTCCGTTTATCTTGGGAACATTATTTAAACATTATATATATATATTTTTTTAAATCTGACCCCTAGCGTCAAGAGGTTAAAGCCCTGTCTATGTTCGTAGATAAGATGAGAGCACCCCTCCAGCTAGGATGGAGTCCGTCACTCCTCAACAGGCCAGGCTTGGTCCTGTTTGTGGGTGAGTCCCAGAAAGAGGGCCAATTATCTACAAATTCTATCTTTTGGGAGGGGCAGAAAACAGTTTTCAACCAGCGATTGAGTTGTGAGACTGCTGTAGAGCTCATCACTCCCCCTAACTGGGAGGGGGCCAGAGACAATTACTCAATGCCGACATATCTTTTTAGCTGATTTACACGCTGAAGCTATGTTGCGCTTGGTGACCTCTGACTGTTTCATCCTAACATCGTTGGTGCCAACGTGGATAACAATATCCCTATACTCTCTACACTCGCCAGTTTTAGCTTTAGCCAGCACCATCTTCAGATTAGCCTTAACGTCGGTAGCCCTGCCCCCTAGTAAACAGTGTATGATCGCTGGATGATTCGTTTTAAGTCTAATACTACGGGTGATGGAGTCGCCAATGTCTAGGGTTTTCAATTTGTCAGAACTAATGGTGGGAGGCTTCGGCGTTTCAGACCCCGTAACGGGAGGAGTAGAGACCAGAGAAGGTTCGGCCTCTGACGCCGACTCGCTGCTTAATTGGGAGAACCGGTTGAAAGTTTCTGTCGCCTGAGTGAGCGACACCGGTTGAGCATTCCTACAGCATTTCCCTCCAGAAGCCATGAGAAAGTTGTCCGGCTGCGGGGACTGTGCGAGGGGATTTACTATACTACTATCTGTACTTACTGGTTGCACAGACGCTGTTTCATCCTTTCCTACACTGAAATTACCCTTGCCTAACGATTGCGTCTGAAGCTGGGCTTGCAGCACAGTTAGCCTCGCCGTAAGGCGATCGTTCTCCTGTATATTATGAGTACAGCGACTGCAATTAGAAGGCATCATGTTAATGTTACTACTTAGCTTCGGCTGGTGGAGGTCTTGACGAACAATGTCCAGATAAAGCGTCTGGAGTGAAAAAGTTGAATGAAAAAAAAAAAGTCGAGCGAGGGAAAAACAAAAAATATAAACGTTAATTAAAAAGTAAAAACCGTCAAGTTGTCAAAGTAAGGTTAGCAACAAAACGCACAGCAGCACCTAAACAAGAAAACAGTTCAGGCTGGTTGTTGACGTGTATCCAGATAGGAAAAACGTCCCTATTCCCACAACCCTTGCTCTCTTTACGTGACACATATATGCATCGCACGCACGTGACTAATAGGGCCTGACCTATAGCATAGCAAATTATAATCAAATCAATAAATTGGTTATAACAAACTCCGAACACTGTAATACGTGACAGCAAATGGATGCAGATGACGTGACAAATAAACTCAAAACGGGGGAATGTTTGGTTGCTCAGGAGGAAGTCGAATGTGTGGAATACGTTTGACTAGTTGTGGAAAATACTGGAGATCAAGAAAATGAAGGGAAGCAGCAAGCGGCACATAGCAAAGATTTATCTGACATGTTGTGGTTGGGTGAGGCTTGGTGCTCACGGAATCAGTAGGTTATTATACAAACACTCAAACAGGCAACAGAACCAAGATCTATTTTATTTCTGTAGATATACAATTGAAGTCGGAAGTTTACATGCATACGTTTAGGTTGGAGTCATTAAAACTCATTTTTCAACCACTCCACAAATATCTGGTTTAACAAACTATAGTTTTGGCAAGTCGGTTAGGACATCTACTTTGTGCATGACACAAGTCATTTTTCCAACAATTGTTTGCAGACAGATTATTTCACAATTCCAGTGGGATCATGTTGTGGGGGTGCTTTGCTGCAGGAGGGATTGGTGCACTTCACAAAATAGATGGCATCATGAGGGAGGAAAATTATGTGGATATATTGAAGCAACATCTCAAGACATCAGTCAGGAAGTTAAAGCTTGATCACAAATGGGTCTTCCAAATGGACATTAACCCCAAGCATACTTCCAAAGTTGTGTCAAAATGGTTTAAGGACAACAATGTCAAGGTATTGGAGTGGCCATCACAAAGCCCCGACATCAATCCTATAGACAATTTGTGGGCAGAACTGAAAAACCGTGTGCGAGCAAGGAGGCATACAAACCTGACTCACTTACACCAGCTCTGTCAGGAGGAATGGACCAAAATTCACCCAACTTATTGCGGGAAGCTTGTGGAAGGCTACCTGAAATGTTTGACCCAAGGTAAACAATTTAAAGGCAATGCTACCAAATACTAATTGAGTGTATGTAAACTTCTGACCCACTGGGAATTTGATGAAAAGCTGAAATAAATCATTCTCTTTACTGTTATTCTGACATTTCACATTCTTAAAATAAAGTGGTGATCTTAACTTCTCTGGGATATGTGGGACGCTAACGTCCCACTTGGCCAAAAGCCAGTAAAAATGCAGCGCGCCAAATTCAAATATATTACTATAAAAATCTAACTTTCATGAAATCACACATGAAAGACACCAAATTAAAGCTACACTTGTTGTGAATCCAGCCAACATGTCTGATTTCAAAAAGGATTTACGGCGAAAGCACACCAAACGATTATGTTAGGTCAGTACATAGCCACAGAAAAACACAGCCATTTTTCCAGCCAAAGAGAGGAGTAACAAAAAGCAGACATGGAGATAAAATGAATCACTAACCTTTGATGATCTTCTTCAGATGACACTCATAGGACTTCATGTTACACAATACATGTATGTTTTGTTCTGTAAAGTTAATATTTATATCCAAAAATCTGAGTTTAGGCGGGACGCTACTGTCTCACTTGGCAAAAAGCCAGAGAAAATGCAGAGCGCCAAATTCAAATGAATTACTATAGACATTACTATAAAAATCGAACTTTCATTTAATCACACATGAAAGATACCAAATTAAAGCTACACTGGTTGTGAATCCAGCCAACATGTCAGAATTCAAATAGGCTTTTCAGCGAAAGCAAACGATGCTATTATCTGAGTTAGCACAATTGTAAACAGAGAGATAAGCATATTTCAACCCTGCAGGCGCGACACAAAACGCAGAAATTAAAACATAATTCATGCCTTACCTTTGACGAGCTTCTGTTGTTGGCACTCAATATGTCCCATAAACATCACAAATGGTCCTTTTGTTCGATTAATTCCGTCTATATATATCCAAAATGTCCATTTATTTGGCGCGTTTTATCCAGAAAAACACCGGTTCCAACTCGTAAAACATGACTACAAAATATCTCAAAAGTTACCTGTAAACTTTGCCAAAACATTTCAAACTATTTCAAAACATTTCAACTTTAGGTATTTTTTTACGTAAATAATCGATAAAATTGAAGACGGGATGATCTGTGTTCAATACAGGATTAAAACGATATGTAGCATGCTTTCTGGTCACGCGCCTCTATCTAACAGGACATTTCAAGTGACCCTGATTCAAAATGGCCGTACTTCTTCATTACACAAAGGAAAAACCCTCAACTAATTTCTGAAGACTGTTGACATCCAGTGGAAGCGGTAGGAACTGCAATAATGTCAATTCGAAATCTGTATTCCCAATGAAAATCCATTGAAAAGAGAGTGACCTCAAAAAACAACATCTAAATGGTTTGTCCTCTGGGTTTCACCTGCTAAATAAGTTCTGTTATACTCACAGACATGATTCAAACAGTTTTAGAAACTTCAGTGTTTTCTATCCAAATCTACTAACAATATGCATATCTTATCTTCTGGGGATGAGTAGCTGGCAATTGAATTTGGGTATGCTTTTCATCCAAACGTGAAAATGCTGCCCCCTATCCTAGAGAACTTAACTGACCTAAGACAGGGAATTTTTACTCGGATTAAATGTCAGGAATTGTGAAAAACTGAGTTTAAATGTATTTGGCTAAGGTGTATGTAAACTTCCGACTTCAACTGTGTATAGGGCATCAGCCTCTAAGGTGCAGGGTTGAGTAGCCGGGTGGTACCCGTCCAGTGATGGCTAATTAATAGTCTGATGGCCTTGAGATAGAAGCTGTTTTTACGTTTGATAAGATTGACAGACATAGTAATAAAAAAGCCACATTTAGGGAGTCTCCAAAGAGGCAGAAAAATGTCATCTCTACAAATATTTTACCGGACAACTGGAGATTTACTGTTCTCAACTACAAAATACTATTCCTTTTTTTCTCAAAGTAAGAAAAGCTATTCAATAATTGACTTCATTTTTTATTTCCAACAAATCATGAAATAGTGATATCGGATCATTCTCTGGTATCATGCTTAATTACACCAATGTAAAATACATTTAGCAACAGAATTTGGAGAATGAACAGAGCGCGTCTTCTGTACCAGAATTTGATTCAAAACTTATACGAGAAAATGTAAACCCTTACAAATGTGGACATAGAGGACAGAAAAAAGCCAACCCCCAATATAATTTGGAATGCCTTTAAGGCGCACATTAGGGGAATTATAATCTCACACTCGCCAAAAGTTAAATTTCGTTTAGTGATTTTTTTTCTCTCTTTCATTTTAATTTCTATCTTAAAAAGTATCCCATAAAAAGTATTTACAAGGTGAAGAAGAAGATAAAAGGTTAAATTCAAATAACTACTTAATGGTAAATAAACTTGGTAAATATCTCGCAGCTCTCACAAAACGAATAAATGCTAAACCAGTTATAATTTTAAAAGATAAAGATACAGAAGCGGTAATTAGAAGCAACAATGTGATTTAATCACAATTTTATTATGAAAATGAATATAAATCAGAACTAAACAGTGGGACAGGAACTATAGCCTTGTTAGACTCTAACTCTGCAGCAACTATCGGCATACAATAAAACATTTTTTTTTAAAACAGATATCACCCAAGAATAAATATGAATTACTGTTCAAATTTTAGCACAGAGAAAAGCACCAGGAATGGATGGTTTTCCCGTAGAATTCTATTCAACATTTTGGACAAAGTAGCCCCCTATTTACACAAATGACAACACACGTCGCTTAATTCAGTACTTCCTAGTTCCCTGCATCAAACAGTTATATTCAAATCTGGAGAGTCCCTTGCTGATTAAAGACTCATAAGTTTAACAAATTGTGACAATAAAATTATAAATTTTATAAGCAATAGAATGGCAAAAGTCTTAAGACTTGATACATATCAATCAAATGGGGATTATTTAAAAATAGACACTTACAGAACGTGTTTCAGTTTAATACAATACGCAAAACAATAAAACAATTGATTAATAATGCCCGAAAATGCTTTTGATTGTCTGGAATTGCCATTTCTATTCAACTTTCCAGCTGAAATAATACATTTGTAATGAACACGACGGGAGACAGAGAGCTGGTTTCAAGCGCAGGGAGCAGCAGCTGTTTATTGTACAGGACCACAGGAGGAGGCAGGTAGCTAGGTCCAGGGGCAGGCAGAAGGTCATACACAAGGGGTCCAAAAGGGCAACAGTACAGGCAGAGAAAAGGCTAGTAATGTAGTCCGTGAGGTCAGGCAATAGGTTGACAACAGGAAATCCAATAGGCTAAAGTACAGGCAGGGAATAGGCAAAAGGTGTCGTTAGTGAGGCAGGCAAAAACTATCATACACGGGAGAAGTAAATCACGGCAAAAACAGAGCTACGAAAGAAGTGTGTCACAAAACAAACAATACCTCACAGTGATGGGGTGAAAAGAACTGAACGAAATTGTGTGTGATAATGACATACAGGTGTGTGAACAGGTGATTAGAATTCAGGTGATTGGGATTTATGTGTTTGAGAGTGTGAGTTGGAAAGTGAGCTGCGTTCAGGGGATCTACGTGTTTGAGAGTGTGAACTGGAAAGTGAGCTGCGTTCAGGGGATCTACGTGTTTGAGCGTGTTGGAAGCAAACGTTACAACATTCAATACAAATATTGTATAGATGTCCTAAAGCAAAAATATACATGAATAATACACTGAACAAAAATATAAATGCAACAGGCAACATTTTAAAAGATTTTGTTGAGTTACAGTTCATAAAAGGAAATCAATCAATTTAAATAAATGAATTAGGCCCTAATCTATGAATTGCACATGACTGGGAATACACATATACATCTGTTGGTCACAAATACCAAAAAAAAAAAAAAGTAGGGCCTTGGATCAGAAAACCAGTCAGTATCTGGTGTGACCACCATTTGCCTCATGCAGCGTGACACATCTCCTTCACATAGAGTTGATCAGGCTGTTGATTCACCTGGAAGGTTATAAAATGAACATGGAAAAATTCAAAATAATGGCAATCGGGAAAAATAATATCTCCCTATCTGCAGCATTCCTTTAAGTGGACTACAAAAAATTACTTTATTCCATTACTCAACACTATGAAAGCAGATCTAATTAAATGGAATAATCTTTCTGTAAATCTTACAGGTAGAATAAACCTCTTTTTAGAATGGCATGGCTGCCAAAGTTTTTGTATTTATTTTCAGTAATACCAATTACCCCACCGAAGTCATTCTTTAAAAAAAGTATACTCAGTTATAACAGACTTTATATGGGCAAATAAAATTCATAGATTTAAAAGGAAAGTTTTACTTCTTTCTAAGTCTGAGGTGGTTTAAACCTTCCAGACTTGGAATTGTATCAACTCGCCACCCAGGGCTTTTCCTTGTGACATATAGTTAAATACACTAATGAGGAACAATGGGTACATATTGAAAATCTGCAGAATCTTTTCACGTGTCTATTTTCAAAGGATAAAGCTAAGAACATGAACAACTTCATAGTATAACAATATGGAAGAAAATGAAACGTATTCTACAAGAACCAATATCATTCCCTAAAAACACAACCTTATGGAACTATCCTTGGATAACTTTTCAGAATTTATCTATAAATTGGTCCACATGGAAAACTAAAGGCATAGAAACCATAAATGACTTGGTGTCAGGAAATACATGTATTTCCATTACAGCTTTAAAAAGCAATTTGAGTAGAAATGTTCAAATACATCCAACTTGGAAGTGTTATATCACCAAATGTTGATTTCAAATCTTTTGGACATCAGAGCAACCTTGAGGGAACCTTATTTGAGTCAGAACATTTTGTTCATATGACAGGGAAGATTATGCAAAACCTTGCAGAGAACATATCCAACTGACAATCTCTTTAGAAAAAAATATAAACTACTGGAACCAAGACTTAAAAATAACTGATGTTGGCACAAGATGGAGGGAATGTTGGAACATAACTAACACAATTACAGTTCATGAAAATGTACGCTTAATCCAGTATAAATTAATGTATGGAATGTATTATACAAGAGACAAAATTCCAAAATTCTACAGCACCATTGCAGTCATGTCTGAAGTGTAAAACTACTAATGAGTAAATAATTCATGCCTTCTGGGAATGTTACAAAATTCCAAAGTTATGGGCGGAGTTGGAAAGATGGGTGTCAGAGGTATTGCAATGTAAATGTGCTTTTAATTCATCTGTCTGTATATTTCAAGACATGACATATGATGGTGCAGTGGGCTACCCGATGGGTTGGACAGTACTCTTCTCATCGATTACTTTTTAAAAACACTTGTACTCAAGAAATCAGCCAATCCTCTGTCGTTCACGCAATGGAAAGGTCAAATGCTTTATTATCTAAAAATTGAAAGAGCGTGGCGACGGAGAGAAGCAAAATTGTGCAGTTTGAGGCATGTGGCAAAAAGGGATAACGCTACTGGATATGGTGGCTAGTGGGTCTAGGCAGTGTGATGTTTGTATGATGTATTTGTTTGTATGTGTATGTTTTTTATTGTTTATGTAAAATAAGATCTTATACAAACAAAAATAATGGAGTTGATTTGACCTTTGCATGACCCCTGTTGACCTGGGTCAGATCTCCCTGGAGACGGAGCGTCTGGGGCCTCGTCGTGTGGAGGGGCTGAGGAGGGAGGATGAGGAGTGGACGAGGAAGGCTCACGCTGCCGTCCTCTCCATACAGGACCTCACCGTCAAGTTCTTCGAGACGACCGCCAGGGCTCAGAAAGGTAAGTTCACACACACACGCAAACTCTGTAGAGGCAAACTCCAGAGCCATGCATCATCCACAGAGCAGAGCAGCCCATAGACAGACTATTATACCGACACTCCCTCCGAGTCAGACCCTAATCTCCATGCTTTAAACTGCTTTGTCTAAACTCTTCCCCCAATCCCCAAAATCACCTTAACCCAACTATCAACTGGCTCACACTCTGGTTAAAACCTCAAACATATTTTGTCTACCTTTGGTCCTTTGTATTTAAAAAAAAAAAAAAATCTGTGTGTTCCAGCGGTTTACGAGCGGATGCGTGTGGACCAGAGGAAGTTTGGCAAGGCGGCGTGGGCTGCAGCCTTGGACCGCATGGAGCGTCTGCAGTACGCCGTCTCCAAGGAAACACTGCAGCTGATGAGGGCCAAGGAGATCTGCCTGGAGCAGAGGAAACATGGCCTGAAACAGGAGGTACTACTACTACTACTATAGTACTACTACTATACTACTACTGTTATAAAAGTAATAAAGGAGATCTGACTGGAGCATAGGAAACAGCTTGAAACAGGAGGTACTACTAATGCTATAGCACTTTACCAGACTCTCAAAGCACTTTGTATTGGGGAATCACTCCTCATCCACCACCAATGCCACGGCAGCCATTTTACACCAGATATCTCACCGCACACCAGCTACCCTAGGTACACAATACTCTGTCTGTCTTTCTGACCATCTCTTTCTCTCTCTCTGGGTGTCTCAGATGCAAAACCTGCAGGAGGGAGAGGATGCCATGCTGCGGTTGGACCAGATGGAGGCGCTGTACTATGAGCTCCAGCTGCAGCTCTATGACATCCAGGCTGAGGTGCTGCGCTGTGAGGAACTGCTGCTCAACGCCCAGCTCACCAGCCTCCGCAGACAGATCACTGGTAGACAATAATATTATACACTAGCGATACTACGGTACCAGATTTTCCTTGTCAAAAACGAAAACACGAAGCAGACTTAACTCTATGGTCCTTTTAAAACCTACTTCTGTAAAATATTGAGCTTGTCAAATAAACAAATGTGACTCTGGGCGACAACACAAGGCTGTTTTTTCCATCATCAAGACTGTTTTCTTCATGAAATTTAGTCCACTTCATGTTTTGTTTCCTTTGTTTCCTTACTTCCTAGTATCGCAATACAGATATCGTGACAACACTACTATACACCTATACCTGTTGCTGTTAATCAACACTTCTGCCTGTTATAACCACTCAGCTCCAGAGCCTCTGTAGAAAGACTGGCCTACGGTACTAAACAGTGATCCTCTATGTGTCCTCTCTCCCACAGAGCGCCAGGACGAGGTGGTGTACTATGATGCGTATGAGAGTCCTGATGCCATGCAGGGGGTGGAGGAACCCTCAGCTCCCCCTCCGCTCCTCCGAGACGAGCTTAGCCAGCTGCAGCAGAGGACCAGACAGCTAGAGGCACGCAGGGGACGCATCACCGCCAAGAAGGTCTACCTTAAGAACAAAAAGGTATTTAGCAACCAATCACACGCTTACCTCTGGACTTACTAACCAGTCAGAGCTAAGCAAGCCTACCTGACCAATCACACGCTTCCTCTGGACTTACTAACCAGTCAGAGCTAAGCAAGCCTAACTGACCAATCACACGCTTACCTCTGGACTTGCTAACCAATCAAAGCCATGAAAGCCTGCCCCGAGAACAAAAAGGAAGCAGAAGACCAATACTTTGTTTACGTCTTCCATCCTCCTGTATTGTGTTGGCTCTAATATGTCTTGTTTACCTAAAACCAGGAGATCTGTATGGTCAACCACAACCAGAAGATCCAGCAACGCCAGGGTAGTCAGGACGACCAGACATCGCACCAAGCGCTGCAACAGGTACGTTGTCTTTCATTAGTGTTTGTGTTCGAGATTCCCTATAAACGCACCACTTCCATACAGCTACAGTTGAAGTCGGAAGTTTACATACGCTTAGGTTGGAGTCATTAAAACTCGTTTTTCAACCACTCCACAAATTTCTGGTTTAACAAACTATAATTTTGGCAAGTCGGTTAGGACATCTACTTTGTGCATGACACAAGTCATTTTTCCAACAATTGTTTACAGACATTTCACTTATCATTCACTGTATCACAGTTCCAGTGGTCCAGAAAAATGATGTCATGGCTTTAGAAGCTTTTAATTGACATAATTTGAGCTAATTGGAGGTGTACCTGTGGATGTATTTCAAGGCCTACCTTCAAAATCAGTGCCTCTTTGCTTGACATCATGGTTAAATCAAAATAAATCAGCCAAGACCTCAGAAAAAAATTGTAGACCTCCACAAGTCTGGTTCATCCTTGGGAGCAATTTCCAAACGCCTGAAGGTACCACTTTCATCTGTACAAACAATAGCACACAAGTATGAACACCATGGGACCACACAGCCGTCATACCGCTCAGGAAGGAGACGCTTTGTGTCTCCTAGAGATGAACGTACTGTGGTGCGAAAAGTGCAAATCAATCCCAGAACAACAGCAAAGGACCTTGTGAGGATGCTGGAGGAAGCAGGTACAAAAGTATCTATATCCACAATAAAACGAGTCCTATATCGACATAACCTGACAGGCAGCTCAGCAAGGAAGAATCCACTGCACCAAAACCGCCATAAAAAAGCCAGACTACGTTTTGCAACTGCACATGGGGACAAAGATTGTACTTTTTGGAGAAATGTCCTCTGGTCTGATGAAACAAAAATAGAACTGTTTGGCCATGATGACCATCGTTATGTTTGGAGAAAAAAGGGTGATGCTTGCAAGCCGAAGAACACTATCCCAACCGTGAAGCATGGGGGTGGCAGCATCATGTTGTGCGGGTGCTTTGCTGCAGGAGGGACTGGTGCACTTCACAAAATAGATGGCATCACGAGGGGAAATGATGTGGATATATTGAAGCAACATCTCAAGACATCAGTCAGGAAGTTAAAGCTTGGTCACAAATGGGTCTTCCAAATGGACAATGATCCCAAGCATACTTCCAAAGTTGTGGCAAACTGGCTTAAGGACAACAGAGTCAAGGTATCGGAGTGGCCATCACAAAGCCCTGACCTCAATCCTATAGAAAATGTGTGGGCAGAACTGAAAAAGCGTGTGCGAGCAAGGAGGCCTACAAACCTGACTCAGTTACACCAGCTCTGTCAGGAGGAATGGTCCAAAATTCACCCAACTTATTGCGGGAAGCTTGTGGAAGGCTACCCAAAACGTTTGACCCAAGGTAAACAATTTAAAGGCAATGCTACCAAATACTAATTGAGTGTACAGTCGTGGCCAAATGTTTTGAGAATGACACAAATATAAATTTTCACCAAGTCTGCTGCCTCAGTTTGTATGATGGCAATTTGCATGTACTCCAGAATGTTATGAAGGGTGATCAGATGAATTGCAAAGTCCCTCTTTGCCATGCAAATGAACTGAATCCCCCAAAAACATTTCCACTGTATTTCAGCCCTGCCACAAAAGGACCAGCTGATTCTCTCGTTAACACAGGTGTGAGTGTTAACGAGGACAAGGCTGGAGATCACTCTGTCATGCTGGTTGAGTTCGAATAACAGACTGGAAGCTTCAAAAGGAGGATGGTGCTTGGAATCATTGTTCTTCCGCTGTCAATCATGGTTACCTGCAAGGAAACACATGCCGTCATCATTGATTTGCACAAAAAGGGCTTCACAGGCAAGGATATTGCTGCCAGTAAGATTGCACCTAAATCAACCATTTATCGGATCATCAAGAACTTCAAGAAGAGCGGTTCAATTGCTGTGAAGAAGGCTTCAGGGCTCCCAAGAAAGTCCAGCAAGCGCCAGGACCGTCTCCTAAAGTTGATTCAGCTACGGGAATGGGGCACCACCAGTACAGAGCTTGCTCAGGAATGGCAGCAGGCAGGTGTGAGTGCATCTGCACGCACAGTGAGGCGAAGACTTTTGGAGGATGGCCTGGTGTCAAGAAGGGCAGCAAAGAGGCCACTTCTCTCCAGGAAAAACATCAGGGACAGACTGATATTCTGCAAAAGGTACCGGGATTGGACTGCTGAGGACTGGGGTAAAGTCATTTTCTCTGATGAATCCCCTTTCTGATTGTTTGGGACATCTGGAAAAAAGCTTGTCCGGAGAAGACAAGGTGAGCGCTACCATCAGTCCTGTGTCATGCCAACAGTAACCAACAGTGTGTGGGGTTGCTTCTCAGCGAAGGTAGTGGGCTCACTCACAATTTTGCCTAAGAACACAGCCATGAATAAAGAATGGTACCAACACATCCTCAGAGAGCAACTTCTCCCAACCATCCAGGAACAGTTTGGTGATGAACAATGCCTTTTCCAGCATGATGGAGCACCTTGCCGTGAGGCAAAAGTGATAACTAAGTGGCTCGGGGAACAAAACATCAATATTTTGGGTCCATGGCCAGGAAACTCCCCAGACCTTAATCCCATTGAGAACTGGTGGTCAATCCTCAAGTGGTGGGTGGACAAACAAAAACCCACAAATTCTGACAAACTCCAAGCATTGATTATGCAAGACTGGGCTGCCATCAGTCAGGATGTGGCCCAGAAGTTAATTGACAGCATGCCACGGTGGATTGCAGAGGTCTTGAAAAAGAAGGGTCAACACTGCAAATATTGACTCTTTGCATCAACTTCATGTAATTGTCAATAAAAGCCTTTGACACTTATGAAATGCTTGTAATTATACTTCAGTATTCCATAGTAACATCTGACAAAAATATCTAAAGACACTGAAGCAGCAAACTTTGTTGAAATTAATATTTGTGTCATTCTCTCAACTTTTGGCCATGACTGTATGTAAACTTCTGACCCACTGGGAATGTGATGAAATAAATAAAAGCTGAAATAAATCATTCTCTCTACTATTATTCTGACATTTCACATTCTTAAAATAAAGTGGTGATCCTAACTGACCTAAAACAGGGAATTTTTACTAGGATTAAATGTCAGTAATTGTGAAATACTGAGTTTAAATGTATTTGTCTAAGGTGTATGTAAACTTTTGACTTCAACTGTATGTGACTTATGTGGCAGGTTAGGAGAACTTACGTAGCAGGTTAGGATAATTAATGTGGCAGGTTAGGAGAATTAGGTTAAGGTTAGGTTAGGGTTAGCGAAAATGCTTTCCTAATCTTCTTCGAAAAGTCACTTCTGGTCATAGCTGTATCGAAGTGGCGTGTTTTTAAGGAGTCCTGTTTGTGTTGATTCAGTATAACAGGGATGATGGTGAGTATTGTTCTTCATCCTATCTGTGTTTCTCCGTAGCGAGGGGAGGAGCAGGAGGAAGAGGAGGAGGAGGAGAGGAGTAACACCAGAATGAGTCTGGATAGATCAAGGACTCTGGACAGACTACGCAGCTTCAAACAGGTGAGGTCGCCGCTACCTCTGAAGAACACTCTAAAACTCTCATGCTGTGTTTAGACTCTGGTCATGTTGTAACTGTTGGTTCTGTCTGTTGCAGCGTTTCCCTGGTCAGGTGACTCTGAAGTCCAGCAGACTGCTTATGTCCCACGGCCACTCCTGGAAGAAAACCATCTCCTCCTCCCCCCTCTCCCCTGCGGGGAGGCCTGAGACCCTAGCTGCCAGCGTCCAGACAGACACCGCTGACCTCTCAGAGCTCTCTGCCCCTCCCTCTGATGCCTGTGGTCACCAGAGTTTCTCTCTAACCCTGCTAGGGGGTGCCACTGGGCCTCTCTCTGCCCCCTCCTCTCTAACTCCTCTCTCAGCGCTCCTGTCCTCTGCACCTCCACCACCTCCTCCTCCCCCACCCCCTCCCTCCTTAGAGGACCTCTCCAGTGAAGGAGGGGAGCACGCTCACCCCACTAGCCCAGTTCGGCAGTCCAAGGCTGGGTCGGATTCAGAGCCTCTCCCCCTGGCTCCGTTCTCCCCACGGTTCTTTGACAGCAGTCAGCTGCAGACAGCCAGGAAGAAACTGAAGAAGACCGCCTCGCTGGACTCCTCACAGTGGAGGAGAGGTGAGTCATGACAACATACTATTACTAACAATGTATTTTAAAGGAATATTTCTAAATGAGAAATTGACTAGATTTTTCTCTGACATTGTTCCATTCTCCCATCTCTACAGCGAGTTCCCCCATGGACGAGGTCCTGAACTCCCTCAAGCGAGGCAGCTTCCACCTGCGGAAGGCAGAGCTCCGGGTCCTAGCCCCCGATCCAGACGATGACGAGAGCAACAACATCCTGGCCCAGATCCGGCAGGGCGTTAGGCTGAGGAAGGTGCGGACGCGTCCGGACCAGCAGCGGCACCCCAAGGGCTCGTTCCCCCACTCGGCCGACGCTCTGACCCGCTCCATCCACGAAGCCCTGAGACGCATCAAGGAGGCTTCGCCTGAGTCCGAGTCTGAGGACGAGGGCCTGCCCTGCACCGACTGGGACTCTGACCTTTGATCTCAACCTGCTACTATCTACTATTTCTGGCTCCACACTGACAGACCCAGAAAGCGGAGTAGAGATGTTTCCTGATGTTTTTTTCTTCAGAAAATAGGTCAGAAGTAACTTTTTCTTACTGTTTCTTCTCGTCTTTGAAATGGACCACTAGCCTTTCCTCCTGGTTTTCTATGTTGTGCTCCTCCTGCTCTATCCAAAGTCAAGCACATTGAGAACCTTGTGATGGAAGTCACTATGGAAATGAAATTCCTTCATTCGATTCCTTCATTGTCCTGTACCAAGTGGGGGAATAAGGCCCCTTGTCAGTGCACTGACTGGAAAGCTAGGGTTCTGGGATCCCGTATGTAGAATGAACTATGAGGTTGGAGAGTTGAACTGTAGGTTGCTGTGGTGTGTTTGTTTTACATTTGACAGGATTGAGTGTTTTCCTCAATGTTTATTCAACCCCTTGTAGAATAAGGTGTGTTATTGCTTGGCTGGAACAAAAGCTTGCAACCACACGGGTGAGCTTGGCCACCCCTGGTATTGAGGTTGAGATGTCATGATGATGTTCTCTGTAAGATCGGTGCCCTTACAGCCAGCTGAAGTATCCAGCTCTACCCAGGTGTCATTCATTCCATATACCATATTCATGAAGTGTGTTGTTTCCGGTGACGTTTTTTTAAAAGTGTGCTTTTACGTTCTTTTACGGTCATTTTTATTTAGAAAGTAGTTTCTTTTTTTACTGCCTTGTTTTGACTGCTATTATTTTCCAAGCGAGTCCACTAGTACCGGTTTTACCAGGAGTCGCTTCGTGTTTTTATCTAAGAGTTGTGTCAAAACTGAAACTATTACTATAGGAACAATCTCTGTTTACTGTAATGATTCATGCACTGAGAATGAAGGACACGATGAAGAAAGAATGCTGTACTGTTAGGAACTGAAGGACTGAGAGTGCACAACTGCTGTCCAAATTGTTTGGCCAGGTCAAAGGTCGTAGTACTGCATTTTTCCAGCACCATCTTCAGTGGTCTTGGAAAAACAGTCACATATGGTGCAGAGCTGATATGATTGTCTGTCATATAGAATAGGGATCCTGTCGGCTCCATTCATCATATTTCTATCTGTGTGTTTACCTCACTGAATCCACCAGTGGTGTGGTAACTAACCTCAGTGAGTTAGTGGACTGAGCATATGGAGCTCATGCTGTGTCTTTATGGCAAGTGGTCAAAATCCAATCATGTGACTTTCTGCAGCATCCAGATCTCTGGCTGCGTCTCAGTAGTCTGAAGTGGGTTCTTCGTCTCCATCTGCACTGATCTATAAACCGTGGGTAGGTGACAGCAACATAGTGGAATGACTCGGAGGAATTAGCTTTCCAGATTTTTAGTGCAGATGGAGAGAAGTTTAGGAGTCTAGGGGCAGTCATTTTAATTATGAGATGCCCCCTTCTAGTCCTGTCATGTTCTCGGTAGACAGACAGGTTTTTACAGTATGTATATCTGTTGGGAAATCACTCGTATTTATGTATGTTTTCTTTTATACATGATTTGTAGCCATCTAATCTTATTTCTGTCTTCAGCTAACTCTACAGTTTGACCTATAACCTTTGCCTTGTATGACCTTATGCATGTGGCTGGCCTGGTCTGATTTGAAGAGGACTAGATAAGTGCAATATTAAACTGAAAAATGTATTCAAGTGCATGCTTAAAGACAAGTATTTATTGAGTAAACTTTGTTTTAAGAAATGGAGTTAGGATTTATAAAGTAATACCACAAAAAATGTAATGTGCTTTTTAAGATTTTTTTTTTGCATTTGACTCATCTTTTCCTGTCATCGCATTCCTAACTGCTTTATATATATCCCAGTTATTTTTCCCTTCAAAAATAAAACAAGTACCAAAATGTCTTCCTGTCCTGTTCTTTGACTTGGCATCACATAGCCATTAGAACTCAGCGTTTTGCCAAACCAGCCAGCCTTTTGTTGGGCCTAGCACATCCACATCAACCACAAATAGTGATTCATGAAAACACAGCCAGACGACCCCCTTTAGGCAGTAAGTGGATGTGATTTTATACAAGCAACAGGACTGGATGGGAACTTAACTGGTCTCTACAGAGAAGAATGTACAGATTAGACAACCAAAGAAACATTCAGATGAGTGAATGGGGAAAATATTACACAACTCATTTGTTTAAATTGTTTTTATTTTACTATAAACTGAAAATTACAATTGTTTAAGCATGTGGCATAATCAACATTTAAAATTATTACTCAAACGTTTCTCCCCTTTCAAACTAGAAGTACAGATCATAAATGAAACGCTATACAGCCCAGACACCCCATTTAAGTCTCCCAAAGATACTAGAACCAACAACAAGCCCTTAAAGGTCGACGTTGGGCAAAAACTGAAAAGTAATGGCTTTAAACTGATCAATGCGCCATCATACCAGGTCAATGCTTAAAAACTTGGATGAATAAGATATTTGGCTAAAGAAGTGCCATTTCTTACCAATCTCTACAGCTTCCATCCAAAAACAAATCGGTCGCGGCGCACATCAAAGGCACACCCCCCATTTCTGTTTGAGAAAGGGGTGGAGTCTGACCACTTTTCGTGCCCAAAGTTGACCTTCAAATAGTGTTCTTCACGTATACATATAGTTATAATACATTATCACAGATTTTTGGCAATAGTAAACCCCACAAAAGTACCGTAGTTAGTTACCATTGATCCATATTTGTACCAAAGGCAACGTCAACAAAATTCACATTCTGTACAGGAAAATATTTTGGCAAAAGGAAAGAAAGTCTCTCTGCAAACCTCACCTGCTATGCACAAATTACTATAAATCCATTAGCTTTTTAAATAGTTCAAACATATTGCCAGTCTTTTTTTTCTCATACCTAAAAAAAAAAACCTTGATACGCACATATAAAAAAACAAAACAAGAGTAAGTGACAAACATCTTTGTTTGATACAATTCTCATTAAAATCTGTGGTTATAATATATCTGGAATAAATCAAGAGAAAACATCATGAACCAATCAATCATTGCACTTTCAAGTCGCAACAGAAACAAGTAGAGGGAAAAAAAAGAAAAGAAATATCGTCGTTTTGGATTCACCCAAACATACAATTCCATTTTCACAAGAGCACTATAAATTTGTTATATTAGTATTTGTCATAAAAAAGTTTATAGAAAGGAAAGACTTTTGTAGTCACTGCTGACCCAAACCCCAGCTTCTGGGCTTGGAGTAGCGTTGTTTCTTTGTCTCTCCTTACATTTCCCAGAAGAAGAGGAAAATACCTGAAAGTGAGACTTCAACATGTTTATTTTTCTTCTCGATGCTCCCTCTTTGTATTGCTCATTTAGTATAGAAGGTTGTCCAAGATCTGTTCTCAATCTCGGACAATATGCCAGATTCTTCTTCAATCTCCATGGTAACATTGTGATAGGAGGGAGGACGTTGGGAGCGTTTAATAAAGTGACTGTGAGGTCATCTGTCTGACCTCTGACCCTTAGTCCAGTGTCAGATGGGGCCATAGAGTCCAGTGAAACGCTGTAAAGACCAGTGAGTCTGACTATCTCCATTTCCATGACCACATCTGATCTGACTGTCCTTTTGGCTGACATTGATATCTCCATAGTAAACAGAGCAATAGTAGTACTGTAGTAATAACTGAATAAGAAACCAGTAGATGTAGAATAGTTAAAAAACAGACCTGAATGTGTGGCGTACGACAGCGAAGAGTAAACAATAATAGCAAGCAAAACATCCACCAGCGAGCGACTCTGGATGACTGAACTGAACTTTGTAGAAAATGAGCGTTTCCTTTGTCCTGTTCAAAGTCTGATGGAAGAAAACCCTGAAGCAAAATAACCCACCATATTCAACATCCTCTCCGATGGAATGCTAGCCAGACTTCGCACATTTTTGTTGTTGTTGAAAATACTGTGCATTTGGAAAGTATTCAGACCCCTTGGCTTTTTCCACAATTTGTTATGTTACAGCCTTATTCTAAAATGGATTTAAAAAATAAATAAAAAATCCTCATCAATCTACACACAATAACTCATAATAAAGCGAAAAAAGATGTAAATTTTTTCAAATGTATTAAATATAAAAAACAGAATTTACATAAGTATTCAGACCCTTTGCTATGAGACTCAAAATTGACCTCAGGTGCATCCTGTTTCCATTTATCATCTTTGAGATGTTTCTACAACTTGGAGTCCACCTGTGGTAAATTTAATTGATTGGACATGATTTGGAAAGACGCACACCTGTCTGTCTATATAAGGTCCCACAGTTGACAGTGCACGTCAGAGCAAAAACCAAGCCATGAGGTCAAAGGAATTGTCCGTAGAGCTCCGAGACAGGATTGTGTCGAGGCACAGATCTGGGAAAGGGTACCACAAAATGTCTGCTGCATTGAATGTCCAAGAACACAGTGCCTGCATTGAAGGTCCCCAAGACTTCCTAGAGCTGGCCGCCCTGCCAAACTGAGCAATCAGGGGAGGAGGGCCTTGGTCAGGGAGAACCCGATGGTCACTCTGACAGAGCTCTACAGTACCTCTGTGGAGATGGGAGAACCTTCTAGAAGGACAACCGTCTCTCCAGCACTCCACCAATCAGGCCTTTATGGTCGAGTTGCCAGACAGAAGACTCTCCTCAGTAAAAGGCACATGACAGCGCGCTTGAAGTTTGCCAAAAGGCACCTAAAGGACTCTGACCATGAGAAACAAGATTCTCTGGTCTGATGAAACTAAGGTTGAACTCTTTGACCTGAATGCCAAGCGTCACGTCTGGAGGAAACCTGGCACCATCCCTACGGTGAAGCGTGGGTGGCAGCATCATGCTGTGGGGATGTTTTTCAGCGGCAGGACCTGGGAGACTAGTCAGGATCGAAAGAAAGATGAATGGAGCAAAGTACAGAGAGATCCTTGATGTAAACCTGCTCCAGAGCGCTCAGGACCTCAGACTGGGGCGAAGGTTCACCTTCCAACAGGACAACGGCCCTAAGCACACAGCCAAGACAACGCAGGAGTGGTTTCGGGACAAGTCTCTGAATGTCCTTGAGTGGCCCAGCAAGAGCCTGGACTTGAACCCGATCGAACAGCTCTGGAGAGACCTGAAAATAGCTGTGTAGTGACACTCCCCATCCAACCTGACAGAGCTTGAAAGGATCTGCAGAGAAGAATGGGAGAAACTCCCCAAATACAGGTGTGCCAAGCTTGTAGTGTCATACCCAAGAAGAGTCCAGGCTGTAATCGCTGCCAAAAGGTGCTTCAACAAAGTACTGAGTAAAGGGTCTGAATACTTATGTAAATGTGATATTCATTTTTTTGCAAAAAATTCTAAAACCCTGTTTTTGCTTTGTCATTATGGGGTATTGCGTGTTGATTGATGACGGGAAAAAAACAATGCATTTTAGAATAAGGCTGTAATGCAACAAAATGTGGAAAAAGTCAAGGGGTCTGAATACTTTCCAAATGCAGTGTAGATATTTGAGCAGTTTGTAGTCAGAGCGTAAATAACATTCCACAGGGAGGGAGAAGAGATGGTAGCAGGGTGTAAGCATAGCCTCAACAGGACCTCTGTGAAGTGAGTGTGAGTGTATGTGCATACAGTATACAGATGTATGCACGTTGTGAACATTAGCCAAAACTAAATCCAAGCGAGCAAGTCTATCTATTTACTATCAATGTGCATGTTTTCAGTAGAGTGTAGCATATTTTCGTGCAGTGCCTTTGTGCACTGACTAGCAATATTCTCCCGTCACTGTGTTGTTATAATGGTGGTGATGGTGTAGGAGTACTGAGGCTCCACCAGGGGGCTCTGTAGTAGCACTTCTCTCCTCTAGCTGCTGCTGCCCTCAATGAGTCTGGCCAGGCTGTCTCTGAGCTCTGTCAGCTCAAAGATCTTCCCGTCCAGCAGCTCCAGCAGGGTGCGCAGACTCTTCCTGAAGGCATCTCTCTCCAGCTGACTGCCCTCCAGACGCTGCTCTATCTCCACCAGCTGAGCTTCCAACGTCTGGTTCCTCTCCTCCGTCTCCTGGGAGTGGGGGGGGGGGGGGCAGGTGTTAACATGTGCACACACACACATTCATAAAACACACACGAAAGGGACACCCACTCCTTACAGTGAAAACTTAACATTACGATTATAACTACTGTTCCCTGAAGGAGGGGAACGAGGTACAACATAGTATGGGGAGTCGCACTCTCGCGACTTCAGTTGAAGGATCTAAAATCACGCCTGACAAGGCCAATGAAATCTGTGCCTTGCTGGAAGCCCTGCCTTCCTCAGGTGATAAGCGTCAGGCTCGGATTCATTCCTTCAATTTTACACTGCTCTTCACCTAGCACAGGAATGGGTGGAGTGGGGCCATGAAGGTGTTGTACCTCGTTTCCCTCCTTCAGTGAACAGTATACACAGAACACGATTGCCATATTCTCAGAACATAACATACTAATGTTCGAGACACGATTCATGGGAACGTTGCAAGAACATTCATGTGTCCAGTTTTTTGAGGGTGAGGAGAATATTCCATCAACGTCCCCTGAAACAGGTCATATCTTATGTTCTGAGAACATGGCAACCATGTTCTGTGTATGTGTAACGGATGTGAAATGGCTAGCTAGTTAGCGGGTACGCGCTAGTAGCGTTTCAATCAGTTACGTCACTTGCTCTGAAACCTATTAGTAGTGTTGCCCCTTGCTCTGCAAGGGCCGCGGCCTTTGTGGAGCGATGGGTAACGATGCTTCGTGGGCGACCGTTGTTGATGTGTGCAGAGGGTCCCTGGTTCGCGCCCGGGTCGGGGCGAGGGGACGTACTAAAGTTATACTGTTACATTGATGCTGTTGACCCGGATCACTGGAAATATTTATTGCACATCCCAGGAACATTCCTATGAACATTTTAGTTAATGACCTAATGGGAACTACGGGAATTGTTCTCTAAAGTTGTGGGAATGTTTGTTGTTAACTGGGAAGTCCCGACACCTTTTTGAAGAAAGGAAATACCGTCTGTACCAGCCGTCCTGGATCCGACAGAGAAACAACTCGGATTGCCCGCGTCTGGAGACGGGAGGATATTGCCTCCCTTAAAACGGGCACTGAGGCCTTGGGAACAGTCGACGTGATGACGCCCCAGGAGCGTGAGGGGCGCGCAACAAATTGTAGCCTTGTAACCCGACATCACCGTTCGCATGATCCAGAGCAACACTGTGCATGCGCGCCATTGGTCGGAGCAGACAGCAAGCCTCCTGTCAAGTGCCATTTGAAGTAGCGCGACGCCATCTTGTGGACTGGAAGAGATTGGTTATTTTTTTGTTTCGACCACCATGTGTCTGAACGTGGAGAAGGGACACTTTATTGAACCCACATGTGGGAGACGCAACACATTTGGTACCCGTGAACACTGTGGAACTTTGGGTTGACACAACTGTGTTAATGCGTCAAGGTTTGTCTGAAGCCCGGGCCAGGCTGTGTTCACGGACTCTGGCAATCAGTGACGTACCCCGATTGGCAGTGCCCCTTGATGGTACTTCTGTCACAACGAGCCTGCCGCGGTTTTAGCCGGTGACCGGCTGGCACCCAGCGCTGGACCGTACGCATTAAAAATAGACCCAGGAAAACCGCTATCATGAAGGTTATCATACACAACAGCCATAGGTACCGGCGCCTCAGCACCTTGTAACCCAGCTGGAAAAAGGACAGACAGCTTTGAAAAACGGACCCCCCTTCTGTGGTAACAGACGGGCGATTCGTAATAGAATCTAATTCCCCAGGAATGAAACCAATCGTTTATAGAACCCATAACGTTGTATCACTAAGCACCTCATAGGGACTAGTGAGCAATGAGCCACCTATGGGGGAGGAGTGCCCCCTTGTGGACAGAGAGTAAATCCACTAATTTATTACCGTCATCCTGGGGAGATTGACATACAGTGCCCTCAGAAAGTATTCATAACGCATGGTTTATTCCACATTTTGTTGTGTTGCCACCTGAATTCTAAATGGATTAAATATATGTTCCACACACACACACACACACACACACACACACACACACACAAATACACAAATACCCCATAATGACAAAGTAAAAACAAGTTTTAGAAATGATTGCACATGTTTTGAAAATGAAATACAGAAATATCTAATTTACATACAGTACCAGTCAAAAGTTTGGACACACCTACTCATTCCAGGGTTTTTATTTGTACTATTTTCTACATTGTAGAATAATAGTGAAGACATCAAAGCGATGAAATAACACATATGGAATCTTGTAAGAACCAAAAAAGTGTTAAACAAATCAAAATAAGAGCTCAAGTCCAAATTATGGCAAGATCAGCTCAAATAAGCAAAGAGAAGTGACAGTCCAGCATTACTAAGACATGAAGGTCAGTCAATGCGGAAAATTTGCAGTCGCAAAAACCATCAAGCGCTATGATGAAACTGGCTCTCATGAGGACCGCCACAAGAAAGGAAGACCCAGAGTTACCTCTGCTGCAGAGGATAAGTTCATTAGAGTTACCAGCCTCAGAAATTGCAGCCCAAATAAAGTAAAAAACACAACTCAACATCAACTGTTCAGAGGGGACTGCGTGAATCAGGCCTTCATGATCGAATTGATGCAAAGAAACCACTACTAAAGGACACCAATAATAAGAAGAGACTTGCTTGGGCCAAGAAACACGAGCAATGGACATTAGACCGGTGGAAATCTGTCCTTTGATGAGTCAAAATTTGAGATTTTTGGTTCCAACCGCCATGTCTTTGTGAGACGCAGAGTAGGTGAATGAATGATCTCCGCATATGTGGTTCCCACCCTGAAGCATGGAGGAGGAGGTGTGATGGTGCTTAGCTGGTGACACTGTCACGGATTTACATTTGAAGTCAAATGTTTACATACACCTTAGCCATATACATTTAAACTCAGTTTTTAACAATTCCTGACATTTAATCCTAGTAAAAATGCCCCATCTTAGGTCAGTTAGGACCACCACTTTATTTTAAGAATGTGAAATGTCAGAATAATAGTAGTGAGAATGATTTATTTCAGCTTTTATTTCTTTCATCACATACCTAGTGGGTCAGAAGTTTACATACACTCAATTAGTATTTGGTAGCATTGCCTTTAAATTGTTTAACTTGGGTCAAACATTTCGGGGAGCCTTCCACAAGCTTCCCACAATAAGTTGGGTGAATATTGGCCCATTCCTCCTGACAGAGCTGGTGTAACTGAGTCAGGTTTGTAGGCCTCCTTGCTCGCACACAGTCATTGTCCATTTGGAAGACCCATTTGTGACCAAGCTTTAACTTCCTGACTGATGTCTTGAGATGTTGCTTCAATATATCCACATAATTGTCCTCCCTCATGATGCCATCTATTTTGTGAAGTGCACCAGTCCCTCCTGCAGCAAAGCACCCCCACAACATGAAGCTGCCACCCCCATGCTTCACGGTTGGGATGGTGTTCTTCGGCTTGCAACCTCCCCCTTTTTCCTCCAAACATAACAATGGTCATTATGGCCAAACAGCAAACCGTAGTCATTATGGCCAAACAGTTCTATTTTTTCCCCATCAAACCAGAGGACATTTCTCCAAAAAGTACGATCTTGTCCCCATGTGCAGTTGCAAACCGTAGTCTGGCTTTTTTATGGTGGTTTTGGAGCAGTGGCTTCATCCTTGCTGAGCGGCCTTTCAGGCTATGTCGATATAGGACTCGTTTTACTGTATAGATACTTTTGTACCTGCTTCCTCCAGCATCTTCACAAGGTCCTTTGCTGTTGTTCTGGGATTGATTTGCACTTCTCGCACCAAAGTACGTTCATCTCTTTGAGACAGAATGCGTCTCATTCCTGAGCGGTATGACGGCTGCGTGGTCCCATGGTGTTTATACTTGCGTACTATTGTTTGTACAGATGAACGTGGTACCTTCAGGCGTTTGGAATTTGCTCCCAAGGATGAACCAGACTTGTGGAGGTCTACAATTTTTTTCTTAGGTCTTGGCTGATTTCTTTTGATTTTCCGATGATGTCAAGCAAAGAGGCACTGAGTTTGAAGGTAGGCCTTGAAATACATCCACAGGTACACCTCCAATTGACTCAAATTATGTCAATTAGCCTATCAGAAGATCCTAAAGCCATGAAATAATTTTCTGGAATTTTCCAAGCTGTTTAAAGGCACAGTCAACTTAGTGTACGTAAACTTCTGACCCACTGGAATTGTGATACAGTGAATTATAAGTGAAATAATCTGTCTGTAAACAATTGTTGGAAAAATTACTTGTGTCATGCACAAAGTAGATGTCCTAACTGACTTGCCAAAACTATAGTTTGTTAACAAAACATTTGTGGAGTGTTTGAAAAACAAGTTTTAATGACTCCAACCTAAGTGTATGTAAACCTCCGACTTCAACTGTATTTATAATTCAAGGCACACTTAACCAGCATGGCTACCACAGCATTCTGCAGCGATAAGCCATCCCATCTGGTTGCAATGTTCTCAGAACATAAGATATGAATGTTCTAGGCTTGTTTCAGGAAAACATTGCTAGAACATTCATGTGTTCAGTTTTCCATGGGTTAGGAGATTATTCCATCAATGTCCCATAGCTCCAAGCTGTGTAAGGGCTATTTGACCAAGAAGGAGAGTGAAGGAGTGCTGCATCAGATGACCTGGCCTCCACAATCATCCGACATCAACCCAATTGAGAGGGTTTGGGATGAGTTGTACCACAGAGTGAAGGAAAAGCAGCCAACAAGTGCTCAGCATATGTGGGAACTCATTCAAGACTGTTGGAAAAGCATTCCAGGTGAAGCTGGTTGATGCTGGTTCAAGGAAATGTAAAATATATTTTGATATAACACTTATTTGGTTACTACATGATTCCATATGCGTTATTTCATAGTTTTGATGTCTTCACTATTATTCTACAATGTAGAAAATAGTAATAATAAAGAAAAACCCTTGAATGAGTAAGTGTGTCCAAACTTATGACTGGTACTGTAAGTATTCACACCCCTAAGTCGATACCTGGCAGCGATTACAGCTGTGAATATTTCTGGGTACGTTTCTAAAAGCTTTCTAAGAGCTTTCCACACCTGGATTGTGCAACCTTTGCCCATTACTCTTTTCAACATTTTTCTAGCTCTGTCAAATTGGTTGTTGATCATTGCTAGACAACCATTTTCAGGTCTTGCAATAGATTTAAGTAGATTTAAGTCAAAACTGTAACTCTGCCACATTTACTGCCTTCTTGGTAAGCAAGTCCAGTCTTTTGGGGGGATATTAATCTCACAGTGTCTGGTGGAAAGCAGACAACCAGGTTTTCCTCTAGGATTTTGCCCTTGCTTAGCTCCATTTCTTTTTTTATCCTGAAAACTCCCCAGTCCTTAATGATTACAAGCATACCCATAACATGATGCAGCCACCACTATGCTTGAAAATATTGAGAGTAGTATTCCGTAATTGGATTTGCCACTAACATAACACTTAGTTTTCAAGACAAAACGTTATTACTTTAGTACCTTGTTGCAAACAGGATGCATGTTTTAAAATATTTGTATTCTGTACAGGCTTCCTTCTTTTCCCTCTGTCATTTAGGTTAGTATTGTGGAGTAAATACAATGTTGTTGGCAATCCTCAGTTTTCTCCTATCACAGCCAATAAGCTCTGTAACTGTTTTAAAGTCCCCAGTGGCGTCATGGTGAAATCCCTGACTGGGTTCCTTCCTCTTCGGCAACTGAGTTAGGAAGGACCTCTGTGTCTTTGTAGTGACGGTGTATTGATACACCATCCAAAGTGTAATTAATAACTTCACAATGCTCAAAGGGATATTCAATGTCTGATTTAAAAAAAAATTGCCCATCTAACAGTGGAATTGCTTGGGTAGCTCTCTTATTTAGTATACGTAGCTAAGGGAGGTTTTCCAATACCTCTCAAAGAAGGGTGGGTACATTTTTTTTTTTTTAAACAGACATTGAATATCCATTTGAGCTTGGTGAAGTTATTAATTACCCTTTGGATGGTGTATCAATACACCCAGTCAATACAAAGATACAGGCGTCCTTCCTAACTCAGCTGCCGGAGAGGAAGGAAACCGCTCAGGGAGTTCACCATGAGGACAATGGGGGCTTTAAAACAGTTATAGAGTTTAATGGCTGTAATAAGAGAAACTGAGGATCAACAACATTGTATTTACTCCACAATACTAACCAAATTGACAGAGTGAAAAGAAGGAAGCCTGTACAGAATATGTATTTTTCTCCAAAACCTGCTTCCTGTCTGCAACAAGGCACTAAAGTAATACTCCAAAAAATTTGGCAAAGCAATTTACTTTTTGTCCTGAATAAAAAGTGTTATGTTTGGGGCAAATCCAACACAACACATTACTGAGTACCACTCTCCATATTTTCAAGCATAGCGGTAGCTGAATCATGTTATGGGTATGCTTGTAATCGTTAAGGACAGGGGAGACTATCAGGATAATAAAGAAATGGAATGGAGCTAAGCACAGGCAAAATCATAGAGGAAAATCTAGTTCAGTCTGCTTTCCACCAGACAGTGGGAGATGAATTCACCTTTCAGCAGGACAAAACACATTGGAGTTGCTTACCAAGAAGACGGTGAATGTTCCTGAGTGGCCGAGTTGCAGTTTTGAGTTAAATCTACTTGAAAATACAGTCAAAGCCTATGACTACTTTCTGAAGGCACTGTATGTCTGCTGCAGAGGGAGAAGAGAGAGCCATGAGATTTTGTTTTTGATCAGTCATGGAAATAAAAGTGCTAAAACAAATTGGTTTCCCATTTAAAAAGATGGAGAACAAGCTATGCTGAAGTTGTTGTGCAGGTACAGCCAACAAGCACAAAAATGATATTGCAATATTGTCAAAACTATACGATATATCGTCAAAAAGAATTTCCCGATATGTAACTTTCTCCCACCATTATCCAGGGGGTGAGCACACTCTCCCGCTAAGGGACAGTTTAGTTAGTGCAACATAAGACAGTCTCGTGTTCCAAATGTTTGTTTTAGTAGCGTGAATCGTTCCTGTTCACACCGAGGTGAAGAGAGGAATAATTGAATCAATGAATCTGAGCCTCAAGCTTCTCTCCTGTGGAAGGCGGGGCTTCCAGCAAGGCGCAGATTTCATTGGCCTTGTCAGGTGTGATTTTAGATCCTTCAACCGAAGTCACGAGAGTGCCCATATTATGTTGTACCGAAGTTGACTGACTGAAAGAGAACAGGTGTGTAAGGCCCAGTGCGGTGTGTTCATTAGTCTCGCCTGTAGTTTCTGTGTTAGTGATTCCTTTTGAGTCTGGAACTCATTGGCACTCTCCACTTCCTCTTTCAGCCTCTCCAGTTCCTGCAGGGAGGAAAAAGATACATTTACATGTTTCAAGTTTTATTTGTCACATGCACAAGTATAGTGAAATGCTTAACTTGCAAGCCCTTCCCAACAGTGTAGTATTCAATATCAAAATAGTTTAACAAAAAAAAACAGGAGAAATAAGAGATAAGAAAAGAAAAAAGGACAATGTAAGCTATATACTGTATAGGGTCAGTACCAAATGTACAATGTGCAGGGATACTGGAATGGCTCAAAGACACAGGGCTTACATGTATGCGTTCTCCCTCACAAATGCAGTTTACATGCCACAAGCACATGCGCGCACACACGCCTTACCTCCTCCTTGGACTTTAATGCTGACTCCAGTTCTTCTATGGTCTGGTTGAGCTCAGTCTTCTGGGATTTGATGACGGTCATCTGACCACTCACACACTCCAGCTCTGTCACCTGAGGACATACACAGTCTGGGTAATCATACAGTTTTTTTGATGTTCTTTTTGTAACCATTCTGATCCGTTTGTGTAGTCTCTCTCTATTACAGACCTGGGTTCAAATTCTATTATCTCAATTACTTTCACATTACACTTCGAAGTAAGTATTCCGATATGTTTTATTTGTAAAGACAAGTAGTTGAATATTGGAATGTATTTTAAAATACACTTGGAAAGTATTGGCATGCATTTAAAAAGACTCAAATACACTGACTCAAAAACACTCGCATGCATTTAACTGAGGTATTTAAAAATACTTTCAAAAAGTTCCAATACAAGTAGCTGATTCGGCCACATTATTTGAAAAAAACTCAAAAACACAGAAAATAAGTATTTAAATAACAGATAATCAAATACACATGTATTGAAAACCAGGTCTGCTCTCTTACCCGTTTATAAACTCAGTCTTACCTGTTTGTGTAGCCTCTCTTACTAGTTTGTATAGTTTATTTATCTTAGCCATTTGTGTATTCTCTCTCTATTACGCCTTTATAAAGTTAGTCAGTCTTACGCGTGTATGTAGTCTCTCTGCCTCCTCCTGGTAAGCAGCCAGTTGTTGTTTCCACTGTTTGACATTGGCTGTGGACTCCAGCAGAGCTGCTGTCAGCTTGGCATTGTTGCCCTTCAGGGCTGCCAGCTCGGCCTCCCAGTGCTTGTTTATACTGGACGAACTGGAGACAGACAGACAGCCAACCATAAACTTCAGAAGTGTTTAGGTGACCATGAGCGGAGACCAAGATCCAGACTATTTAGACCAGGACAAGACCAAGACTGCTTTTTTGTAGTCTTGAGTGGTCTTAAGACCACAAGATTAACACTCCATCTCTGATAAAACGTCATAATTGTCTTCCTGAAGAATAAAAATGCTATCATTTGACTCTTGGGTAGAATACTAAATCATTCCAGCAGCAATGTACAAATTATACACGTTCAACTTCATGTTCATCAGCATTACCAAGCTCAGAGGGCAGAGGTGACATAAGGGGAACCACGTATAGTGAATATGGAGAGCTGGGGGGACCAAATGCATTTCCATTCATTTAGTAATTCATAATTAAAATCAGAGCCACACAGTGTTTTAACGTAATGCTTTACTGCTGTCCAGGGGCTCTGGGACCACATGAATAAGAGATGGATAAATAGACACATCCAAGGCCTGGCCGGGCGAACCGCACGCACGCACGTACGCACGCACGCACGCACGCACGCAGTGCTGCTGCTGTGCCAATTTCATTTTAAACCATCACTCTAAAGAGAGGTCCCAGTGGACAGTTAAACCCCCCCATTACCAGGCTGAACATGGGAGCACTGTGGAGTACTGCGTCTGTTCAGCGTGTAACAGAGGAAGATGAGGGAGTTTTAAATGAGGGAATTAGAGGACAGTTTTTGTATTTAAATTGGTGTTAGCTTAACATTTCCACAGAACTGAATGTGTTCATTTCTTCAGCCTTCGTCCACTGTCCGAACATGCGTTGCCCACTAAGGTGCACTCTCTTTGGGCTTGGCACCCTACTCCTGGCCCCGGTTTTAGAGCCTGGTTCTTACCTGTGAGAGAAGGGCAGTTGGTTCTGAGACGGCTCGGCACGGGGCTCGGGGAGGTACTGCGGCGTTTCGGGGGTGGTGCCCCTCTCGTCATCAGTGCCGTTGATGCTCTCCGGGGTCAAAGGTGACTGCAGGTCGCCGGTGGCTGACTCCTGGAATGACGTAAACCAGAAGGTTAAAGGAACAAAAATACCCATAAACTGTTGTTGTATGTTCTCATGTGCTGGGTAAAGAAAAGACTGATGTAATGTGGAGAGAATACCTGCAAAAATGATTTATACTCCACAGAAAGTGATGTTACTTTTAGTTTTTTTTCAAGTGAGTTTTTGTTTTTTCTCAAGTGAGTAGGCCTATGTGTTTTTAAGGGAGCCTGAAACATCACTTTATGGGAGCATAAATATCTGACATTGGGAGATAGGAGAGTTCATCTGAGACTGAGAAGGGGTTAATTAATCTGGGTGTTAATCTGATATTAGGATGGGAGAGAGCGAGAGGGGTTGTTAATCCACGGCGGAGGGCAGGGTTCTCCCCAAAGAGTGGAACAGTGACATTCAACACCTTGTTCAATTCCGGTTTAAATATATACTGTACATCCATTTTTCGAAGATACTGCTGTGACAACATTCTGGGGAGACCCCCTGAAGGGGTGGGCTGGAGTGTGTTAGCCTGGGGTTGGGTGGTAGTTGGAGGTGTCAACGCTGGACTGGGGTAAGAGGCGACGCAGGAGGGTTATCTGAGACTGGGGTCAGATGACAATGATTTTGATTTCATTTTACCTTCTTTCTTACAGGTACTTTGGGAGGTACTTTGGGAAGTACTGGGAGCACTTTCTTTTTTACTGCAGCGACCTGGGAAAGAGTTGCGGGGGAGAAGAGATGAGTTGAATGAGCCAATTGAAAGCTGGGGGTGGTTAGGTGACCAGGTTGGGAGTTTAGCCAGGAAACTGGAGTGAACACACTACTCTTGCCATGGGAGTGGTGACCACGAACACTCCCATTAGGAATCAGTTTAACGTCTCATCCAAGGGACTTTACGCTTTTGCAGGGTGGTGTTTCCAATCACTTCCTATGATACTTAAATCATTTGAGGTCCATTCACTCCCATTGTTTTCCGGTAAAAAAAAATATGTAAGGGAAGGGTTATCCTGGTCCAAAGACTCCATGAGGATGGGGTTAGGATTAGGGGTGTGTGTTGTTGGGATTACCTGAGAAGGGGTGCTGGTGAGTTCCATCTTCTCCTGGGATTTCTCCTTGGCTAACCGAGCTGCCTCTTTAAACTCAGCAAACTTCTCTGCGAACTGTGAAAGAACCACAAAGACACAGACAAAACTGACTAGACCAGTCTGTGTGTTTGTGATGTGTGTGTCTGTACGCACAGGCGTGTTTGTGAGCTCAAGCTTGCGTATGTGTCTCCCTGTCCCAGTCTGTGATCCCCCACATGCTTCAAGATGTCCACCATAGAGAGAAACAGTAATGGCGTCATTTTGTAGGCACTAACTCTGCCAAGGTTCGTTGGACAAAGCCTATGGGGAAATGAATGGCGTTTCCGTAGGATTTTGGGATAAACTCAGAAAATAAGGTCTGTGGTAAACACAGGCTTAGGAGATCTTATACGTTTTGTTCTATGAGATCATCTTCATCAGTGCAACTTTTTGTGAATTTTGAAGCATTTATGTAATGAAAAAATAAGCACATAAAGGCTTCATAATTCATAAAGGTCATGTTAACTGACTGATATCGCACAGAACAAAACGTAGAAGATCTCCTAAGCCTGTGTTAATCTCAGAACTTTTTTTGGCGTTTATCCTAAAACCCTATTCTTTCCTCATTCATTTTCCCCATAGGGAAGGCTGAACCAACCAGAGGTAACTCATTTCCTGGTTTTAGGACTAGATGCTGGCGAGCTCTATTGTCCCTGTATCCAAGCAAACAAAGGTAACCTGCCTAAATGACTAATCGCCCAGTAGCACTCACTTATGTCATCATGAAGTGATTTGATCCCACCTGGACAAGAGGAATACCTATGTGAGAATACAGTTCATCAACTACAGTTCAGCTTTCAACACCATAGTCCCCTCCAAGCTCATCGCTGAACTCCACTCTCTGCAACTGGATCCTGGACTTCCTGACACGCAGACCCCAGGCAGTGAGCATAGGCAACAACAACCTCCCCCATGGTGACTTTCAACATGGGGGCCCCCAGGGGTGTGTGCTCAGCCCCCTCCTGTACTCCCTGTACACCCATGACTGCGTGGCCACGCATGACTCAAACACCATCATTAAGTTTGCTGACGACACAACAGTGCCTCGGAACAACAGGCTCCGAGACAGCTTCTACCACCCGGCCATCAGAATGCAAAACAGCTAACCCTATCGGTCTCTCAGTCTGCACCTTAGTGACTATTTGCACCCTAGAGCCTATCTGCACTGACTCTCCACACATCCAACCCTTACACACAAGCACACACACACACACACATAACCACCCACAAGACCACAAACAGTTGCTCTAGTATATGAGTGGTAAGTTGAGCCATTTTTTACATTCAGCATCACTCCGTCAAGGGAAATATAGTAAGGATGTAACGGTTTCAAATGTTTAGGATATGACTGCGTCGGTCCCAAACCGATCCAAATGTAGCATGCGCCGATCAGAAAATGTATTCAAACGTTACAAATCGCAGATTCACTAACATGGTTTTGCTCATATTACTTTCTCTCTACCTTCCAAAAAAATCTCACCTTTTGTGACATCTTCAGTGTCAAACTAAGCATGTAACTGTGTTGACAGTCAATGATCAACAATTCATTTTGCCTGCCGAACAACCCTAGGGAATATCAGTAGCCTAGTCAAACTGATGTAGTCGACCTGTTTCTGATCTTGCACAACTGCGCGGCACCTTCAGCATTCAAATGCTAAAATGTCTTGCGCAATATTAGGCTTCATTAGATGAGTGACAACCCATGTCATTTTCTAGGTTATTGTTATCTATGCACTGTTGAAAATGGTGCTTTACCGGTATAAAAAGTGAGCTAACGGAGACAACTCTCATCTGGCTATACATGCTGAACGGGGCTTACAATAGATTTTATTTTGATTGTTCAGGTTTACCATCAGTAATAGTTTTGCTTTAAACTATCAGTGCATATGGTCATTTTTAGATATACACATTAAAACCACTAGCGGAACTCCTCCCACATTCCACTGAAAAGGCAGAGCGCGAAATTCAAAAGATATTTTTTAGAAATATTTAACTTTCACACATGAACAAGTCCAATACAGCAAATGAAAGATACACATCTTGTGAATCCAGTCAACATGTCCGATTTTTAAAATGTTTTACAGCAAAAACACCACATATATTTATGTTAGCTCACCAGCAAATACAAAAAAGGACAGACATTTTTCACAGCACAGGTAGCATGCACAAAGCCAACCTAACTAACCAAGAACCAACCAAACTAACCAAGAAACAACTTCATCAGATGACAGTCTTATAACATGTTATACAATAAATCTATGTTTTGTTCGAAAAATGTGCATATTTGAGGTATAAATCAGTTTTACATTGCAGCTACCATCACAGCTACCGTCACAAATAGGACCGAAGCAGCCAGAGTAATTACAGACACCAACGTCAAATACCTAAATACTCATCATAAAACATTTCTGAAAAATCGATGGTGTACAGCAAATTAAAGACAAACATCTTGTGAATCCAGCCAATATTTCCGAATTTTTAAGTGTTTTACAGCGAAAACACAATATAGCATTATATTAGCTTACTACAATAGCCTACCACACTACCGCATTCATTCATCAAGGCACGTTAGCGATAGCAATAGGCACGTTAGCGATAGCGAATAAACCAGCAAAAGATATATAATTTGACTAACCTTGATAAGCTTCATCAGATGACAGTCCTATAACATCAGGTTATACATACACTTATGTTTTGTTCGAAAATGTGCATATTTAGAGCTGAAATCAGTGGTTATACATTGTGCTAACGTAGCTTCTTTTTCCCACAACGTCCGGATATTTTTCTGACACTTTTTCTGACACACATATTCTGACCAAATAACTATTCATAAACATAACTAAAAAATACATGTTGTATAGGAAATGATAGATACACTAGTTCTTAATGCAATCGCCGTGTTAGAATTCTAAAAATAACTTCATTACGACATCCAGCTTAGGTATAGCGAGAGAGTACCCAAAATCTGGGCGCAAACGACTAGTACAACATGTTCGACAGATATATGAAATAGCATCATAAAATGGGTCCTTCTTTTGCTGATCTTCCATCAGAATGTTGTACAAGGGGTCCTTTGTCCAGAACAATCGTTGTTTGGTTTTAGAACGGCCTTTTTCCCTCTCGATTTAGCAAGCACACTTGCCAAGTGGCGCGAATCTCTCCATCGTCAACAAACTCAGAGAACGGAACACGGCAAAACTCCCGAAAAAAATTCAATAATCTGATTAAACTATATTGAAAAAACATACTTTACGATGATATTGTCACATGTATCAAATAAAATCAAAGCCAGAGATATTAGTCGTCCATAACGACAGCTTATCATAAGGCAAATCCAGGTCCCTTCTCGCGCTCTCCAGAAAACTGGTGACACGTCATGCCAAGAGCTATTATTCGAGCCCAGATCAAGTTACACACTCAATTTCTTCTCTCACTGCTTGTCGACATCTAGTGGAAGACGTATGAAGTGCATCTAAACTAATAAATATCAAGGACTTTAATAGGCAGCCCCTAGAAGAGAGCATCGATTTCAGATTTTCCACTTCCTGTCAGGAAGTTTGCTGCAAAAGGAGTTCTGTTTTACTCACAGATATAATTCAAACGGTTTTAGAAACGAGAGAGTGTTTTCTATCCAATAGTAATAATAATATGCATATTGTACGAGCAAGAATTGAGTACGAGGCCGTTTAAATTGGGCACGATTGGGCACGAAACAGCGCCCTCTGTCCTCAACAGGTTTTAAAGTTGATGATTTCATAACGAGGAATCACTTTGTGAGGCGCACTGCATGTAGTGATGTGCAGTTCGCAAACGATACGTTCTTTTTGAACGACTCTTTTTACTGACTCGAGAGTCATGATTCGTTTTTCTCAGTGACTTGTTCATTTTAGTCGTTAATTTGACCCGCTGGCTGCAATGAGTCCTATAGCACAGGTATTCTCAAACTGAGGTACGCTCAATGCCGTCGGGGTACGCCAAATAAAAATGTGATTTACATTTTTTTTTTTTTCAAAATTCAAACAGTCCATTTATATTTTCCAACGGGGCTATACATTTGGGTGAGGTTTTTTTCTCGCCTGAGTAGCCTCGTTTCACTGCCAAAAATTAAATTAAACCATCTAGTGTTCAGCGAAATAACAACACAATGTCAAATACAGGTAGCCTAGTCAAATAATTAACATCCAATCACATTAACCGTTACTCTCTCGCGGGAATTCCACTAACGGTCCGTATGTAGCCAAACATAGCTGCTGCTCATTCCGTTTCCTCGAAAATTGATTAATGGTTAAAAAAGTAAGGCCCGCATCCACAGAGACACATACCCGCTCTACTGGTAGTACTGCTACTACCAGCAGTACTAGACCTGCACCTGTCGACGACACAAGTTGTTCTGCTTCCACGAGCACATCCAATGCTAGCATCAGTAATTCTACATTTGTTGTTAGCCCAGCCAGCATGGACACTGACAGTTGTGAATCTGATGCAGCCAAAGAGCTACTGCACCTTACCCGGGAAAGCATCGAACAACAGACAGGGATGTTGGACCATCGAAGCGGTGCAAATATGATGAGAACTACATTGATTTGGGGTTCATTTATATATTGGGAGTAGTGCCTTTCCTCAGCCAGTGTGTTACATGTGCAAAAGTACCATCTCACAACTCGATGAAACCTTACCTCTTGTGCAGACATTTAGGAAAAAAACATTCCAATTTCAAAAATAAGCCACAGGAGTTTTTGGAGTCAGAAATAAGACGACATTCGAGTAGTAAGTCATGTATAAAAGCAACAGATACCATTAATAAGAAGGGGCTAGAACTTCTTATAAGGTGAGCTACCAAGTGGCTAGGACAGGCAAGCCCCATACTATTGTGGAGGACTTAATTCTTCCTGCTGCTCTGGATATGGCTGGGACAATGCTGGGGGAAAAGGCCCAAAAAACTATACAGACAATGACTTCATCAAACAACACTGTTTCACAACGCATCAGTGACATGGCAGGAGATGTTTTGAAACAATTACTGCTTCGTATACAAGCCAGTGAATTCTGTGTTATAGCTGGATGAGTCAACAGACGTGGCGGGCCTGGCACAGCTCCTGGTATATGTCCGTTACGTTTATGAGTGTTTAATTAAGGAAGACATCGTCTTTTGCAAACCACTGGAAACCAGAAGATATTTTTAAAGTACTGGACAGCTTTGTGACATCAAATGGACTTTGGTGGTCAAGATGTGTTGGTATCTGAACTGATGGCACAAAAGCCATGACAGGGAGACATAGTGGAGTGATAACGGGCATGCAAGCAGTTGCTCCCGACGCCACTTGGGTACACTGCAGCATCCACCGAGTCTCTTACTGTCAAGGGGATGCCTGACAGCTTGAAAGACGTTTTAGGCACTACAGTGAAAATGCTTAACTTTGTTAAAGAAAGGCCCCTGAACTCTCGTGTATTTTCTGCACTATGCAATGATATGGGCAGCGACCATGTAACACTTTTACAACATACAGAAGTGCTCCCAGAATCTACCTGTCTAGAAGGAAGATTGCGGACAGAACGCAGGTATGTAGACCACCTCAAGATAAAAACGTAATATTCAATATCGGTAAGTTAGACTAAATATGAGTACTACACAATCTGGTGGGTAATAACCTTCAATCTAAAAACAACACAAAACAAAATCATAAGACTAGAGAAATTTATCGAAAAATATTCCAAAAACAAGCAACACCCAAACATGACGGAGAGTAAGACAGGGGAACCTATTTCAAAACAAAAACGTGACTCTTCTACAGACACAGACGTTTTAATCTTTTCACTACCCGGAATGGTAAAGGTCGAAACCGATCTGTTAAAAATCAATAAATGACAAACTGGGCATACTTGAACTAGTCAGTAAGGATATTAAAGAGTTGAAGGTAAGCCTCGAGATGAGTGACAAAAAAGCTGTGACATTGGAGAAAGACACAAACAAGCTAAAAG
Source organism: Salvelinus namaycush (assembly GCF_016432855.1). NCBI lineage: Eukaryota > Metazoa > Chordata > Actinopteri > Salmoniformes > Salmonidae > Salvelinus > Salvelinus namaycush. The sequence continues at coordinate 11,589,538 of NC_052332.1, read as the reverse complement.
GGACAGTCAATAAGATTGAAACTGAAGTTAATGACCTTAAAAAGGAGAACATCGTTCTGAGAGAAGCCTTACTGGACATACAGACTAGATCCATGAGAGAGAATCTGGTACTTACTGGTATCCAAGAGAAAGAAAGAGAAGTTCCTGAATCTGTAGTTAGAGAGTTCCTCCTTACAGCGCTACAGATCCCAAGCGAAGCTATCAACAAAATTCAACTCCAACGTGTACACCGCTTCGGACAGAGAGGGCAGAGGTATGAACGCCCAATCGTTGCCAAATTTGCTTTCTTTAAAGATAAAATAATGGTTAAAAGCCTGGATAAAAGACTTGCTGGCACGAAAATAGGCATGTATGACCAGTTCCCGAAGGAAGGAAATTGCAGAACGGCGCAAAGTTCTGCATCCAATCTTCAAGGAGAATCGATTGAAAGGGAAACGCGTATCTCTCAAAGTCGATGAACTGTATATTGATAACCAGTTGTTCAGAGACACAAAGACTACTCCATGGCTATTCTAAAAATTACAAAGTTCTCACAGAGGCAAATAATGACACACAATTCTAGCCCTGTTATGGATTGCAATAATACAAAAAATACATATAGCTTTTCAATCTATCTTCAAATATAACTAATTGGAACACAAAAGCACTAATTCAACATGGTGGAGATAATAACATCAGACAGAAGGCACAGTATGTGGGTATGTGTGGATGTATTGAGATGGATGGTGTGGTGTGTGTTTTTTGGTGTTTAGGAAAGTGTGGCATTGAGTGAGTGAGAAAGGAAATGGTTGCATATCCCAGAACCAATATTTCTGTGAGCAGGGGTTGTGAGAGAGCTTTCAATTTTGTGCAGATGAGGGATATACATTTTATAATGAATTATACTTATTTATGTATTGTCCTATCATGGTGGAACAGCATTTTAAAATAAATTATACATCTAATTTATTTATTGTCCTATCATGGGGAACTACATTTTTAAAATAAATTATACATCTAACGTCCTATATTGATGGAACGGTCCACAACCCTATACACCCACCTGAACGACCCAGACACTAAGAAGTCCCTATCTATTTTATGGGCCTGCTGTATGCAGCCAAAATGTGGTCAGAGACCTTCTAGAGCAGCACCACCCCCTCAAGATTATGAGCCTGCCTGGCAGGGTTGGTCCTGCAAAGCCAGAGCCCCCTGATGGGAGAGCATAATATACAAGGAAATTCTCAACGCTGCTAATGAGAAACTTGATGACCTTGTACCTAGCCGGTGGGGATTCCAGTGGGGTGCACCCACCCAGGTAGTGGCAGTGCTGGCAACACTAGCTGCAGTAACCCATGGGGAGTGGGGGTCACACTCAGACATTCAGAGAGGGGGCATATTATTGTGGCCATGGTGGCACAAAATCAAAGGTCTGACTGCACAGAGATGCTTGAGAATATGGTCACTACGGACCATGTTGTGGGTGTTTCAGGGGAAGGGGGTAGATCTGACCTCCATCATCTAGGACGTGACAATGGTTAAGCAAATCTCCCCATTTCTGCCCATTTTTCTGCTCAGTTTTGCAGGCCTTCTCATACAGCTGCAACTATATATGCATTCGTAAATCAAGACCTTTCTTGAGTTGGGCTCTTGGATGGTGCAACTGTTGAGAATCTGAGTCTATGGTTGTTGTGGGGGAAAGGGGTTGAGTGTGTATGAGTGCGTATCCCACAACTGTTGCGAGGGAGTAAAAGATGTTACGGACAATATAGGATGAATCACAATAATTGTTTGCTAAAATAATAATTGCTTGCCATAATGTAATTTGGTAATGGTGAGACTGGTGAGAGGTAAAAATCCTTTGCATAATCTGCCTACATTACTACAAATATTAATTGCTAATTATGGAAAATAAGAAAGTTTTTTTTTTTAAATCTATATATTTTTAAATGGCTATACATAATACAAATCGAGGTGAGGGCGATGGAAATGCATTTGATCTGCTTCTGTTCTGTGGGTGGCAGTGTGTGCTCTTTTCGAAGAGTGGGTCCCGGTCTCTCCGGGGCCAAGCGATCCGGGGGTGGTCCACTGGGCATTGGGATAACAACCCAACTCGGGGTGAGGAGTGGTTTTAACGGGTGGAATAGTGAGGCCCAATTGGAGGTTTACTTAGTAGCAATGCAAATATCATGGTACAGCTACATAGATACTCAATCATCATGTTACTTTTTAATGGTACGTTTACAAACATATATTATGATAAATAGAATTGAAACTTGTGTCTCATTATGGTAATTGGTGAAATAAGTATAGCCAGTTATAATAGTAATGGCTTAGCAGATAATAAAAAAAAGATGATCAGTATTTACCTGGCAAAAAGAGAAGGAATATAATATCTATTGTTTACAGGAAAAATTTAGATTAAGTCTTGTGGAAAAGGGACTGGGCGGGAGAAATATATTTCTCCCATGGGCAAAGAAATTCAAAAGGGGTGATGATATTAATTAACAGTAATTTTGATCCAAATGTGTAAATTGTCCAAACAGACCATAATTTGCAAATAAATTCATAAAAAATCCTACAATGTGATTTTCTGGAATTTTTTTTTCTCATTTTGTCTGTCATAGTTGAAGTGTACATATGATGAAAATTACAGGCCTCTCTCATCTTTTTAAGTGGGAGAACTTGCACAATTGGTGGCTGACTAAATACTTTTTTGCCCCACTGTACATGGCGGAGGCTTAATCAAGCTAGTCGTCTTGATTACTTTCTTATGTCATTCTCTCTGGTACCAAAAGTTTAAAAGGTGTTGATAAGGGACAGAATGAGGTCAGATCCTCACATAATTGGCATATATATTACACTTACAAAATTTCCACGTGGGCGAGGATATTGTAAACGTAATCAAAGCCTACTGGATGATAACTTGTTTTTTTAACTAGGATAGAATAATTTATAACTGACTTTTTCCAACATAACATAGGTACAGCAGATCCCCTTATTGTATGGAACACTTTTAAATGTGCTTTTAGAGGCCATGCAATTCAGTACTCATCTATAAAACAAAAGCAATTTAGGTCAAAAGAGACCATATTAACAAAGGAATTTGAAGGAATAACAGTACAGTTAGATAGCAAATAAAACTGTACCATAGAGGCACAGAATAAGTTAGAGGAAAAACAAAAGGAAATGGAGGAATGTATTCAAGAAAGATCCAGTGTAATATATTATAAAATTAAAGCGAACTGGATGGAATATGGGGAAAAATGCACCAAATTCCTTTTCAATCTTCAACATAGAAATGCTACCAAAAAAACATGTATTGAAACTTGTTACAAATGATGGAGTCACGCATGATTCACCAAGCGATATTTTGAAAGAGGAAGAAAAGTACTTGAAGAATATGTTTTCATTTCAGTTGCCTCCATCTCCACTAACCGAAGCTAAGTGTATGGATTTTTTTCCTTTTAATAATGTAAAATTAACATCTGTACAGAAAGACTCATGTGAAGGCCAAATTACAGAGGAGGAACTTTTGATGCAATTAAAGCCTTTAAGGCTGGGAAAACTCCAGAGCTGGATGGCATACAAGTGGAAGTATACCAAACTTTTTTTGATATACGCAGAGGACCATTATTAGCATGTTTTAACCACTCCTATATAAATGGTAGATTAACGGACACGCAACAAGAAGGTCTGATTTCATTATTACTGAAACAGGATCCAAGTGGTATATATAAAGATCCAGTCTATTAAAAAAATTGGAGGCCTCTTACACTTCAGTGTTGTGATGCAAAAATTCTTCTAGCTAAATGCTTGGCGCATAGAATTTAAAAGGTATTGTCCGATATTATTCATCCTAATCAGACAGTTTTTTTTACATGGACGATACATTGGAGATAATAAAAGACAAGTACTGGAAACCATAGAATACTATGAAATATTGGGGAAACCAGGCATGGTTTTCATAGCTGATTTTGAAAATGCTTTTGATAAAGCACGACTGGAGTTTAAATATAAATGCCTGGAATATTTAAATTTTGTAGAATCTCTTATAAAATGGGTTAAAGTTATGTATAGTATCCCTAGTTGTAAAATAGTAAATAATGGCTACATCTCAGAAAGTTTTAAACTGTCAAGAGGAGTAAAACAAGGTTGTCCACTATCGGCATATCTATTTATTATTGCCATCGAAATGTTAGCTGTTAAAATTAGATCCAACAATAATATTAAGGGATTAGAAATCCAGGGCTTAAAAACAACAGGTTTCATTGTACGCTGATGATTCATGTTTTTTTTTTGTTTTTTTAAACCACAATTAGAATCCCTCCACAGCATCAGAGGATCTAGATACTTTTTCTAACCTCTCTGGATTAAAACCAAATTATGATAAGTGTACTATATCACGTATTGGGTCACTAAAAAATGCAATTTTTACATTAATGTGTAGTTTACTAATAAAATGGTCTGACAGGGATGTGGACATACTCGATATACATATCCCGAAATAAATAAATTATCTCACTCCAATAAATTGTAATAGAAAGTTAGCAAAAATAGATAAGATCTTGCTACCATGGAAAGGAAAATACCTGTCTATTTGTGGAAAAATCACCCTGATTAACTCTTTAGTCATATCACAGTTTAGCTATTTGCTTATGGTTTTGCTTACACTCAGTGACCTGCTTTTTAAATTATATGAACAAAAAATATTCAATTTTATTTTGGATGGCAAGCCAGACAAAATTAAAAGGGCCTATTTATATAACGAATATGAATTCGGAGGGCAGAAATAATTAAATATTAAAGCATTAGACCTCTCACTAAAAGGCATCAGTCATACAAAAAATCTGAAATGGTCCTCTAGTAAATTAGTAAGAATGTCTCACCCCATGTTCAATAATGGCCTTTTTCCAGATTACAACCGCTCACTTTCAGTTATCTGAAAATGAAATCTCAAAAATATTGTTATTTTTTTAAACAAGCCTTAGAAAGTTGGTTGCAATTTCAGTTTAATCCACCTGAAAAGACAGAACAAATAATACAACAAATATTGTGGTTAAACTCAAATATACTAATTGATAAAAAAAAAAAACTTTTCAATAAAAAAAGGTATATTCTTTGTAAATAATATCATAAATAGGACTGGTGGAGGTATGTCACACATAGAGCTAACACAGACATATGGAAATGTCTGCTCTACCAAAAATTACAACCAACTAATTGCAGCATTACCACGAAAATGGAAGAGACAAGTAGAAAGGGGAAAAAGTAAGGAACTTGTCTGTCGGCCCTGCATTAAAGACCAAAAATGGTTAAAGAAAATTGTGATAAATAAAAATATACCAATTTCGTTTAAGGACCAAAGATTTGACCGCTGTGCCATATAAGTTGCAAATTAGTTGGGAAGAGATTTTTTATGTACCCATTCCATGGCACATGGTTTATGAATTGACATGCAAAACGACGCTGGATTCAAAACTTAGAATTTTTCTATTTAAATTATTATTAAAAATTCTTGCAACCAATAAAATGTTATATATATGGAGGATACAATCTTCCCAGCTCTGCAGATTTTGCTGTGAGGAGGCAGAGTCATTAGATCATTTATTTTGGTACTGTCCATATGTTGCTCGTTTTTGGTCACAGGTCCAGGAATGCCTGAATAATTGCAACATTTACCTAGAATTAACGCTGCAGATAGCAATACTGGGTGATTTGAAAAGTTGATCAATCTTATAATACATTTTTTTGCAAAACTGTTTATCTTTAATTTACAACCTGTAGAAGCGATGAGAATAGAAAGGTTCAGTATTTTTGTGAAGCATCACAGCACAGTAAAATATATGGCAAATTGAAATCCAAAATGGTTGGTGTTAAGAGATAGATGGGAGGGGTTGAATACAGCTGAAGGGTGGGACTAATAACAACAAGATAACCAATGTAAAACATACAGGGTCTGTAAAATGTTTATAGGTTCAGAAATGTTGTGAAATAGCACAGTTACAAATAAAAATCTAACTGGATGGCCATCAGAAATAGAGGAAGGCCAGGACTAAAAACAAACTAAATGTAACTATTGTAAAATAGATTGTGTCTGTAAAATGTGTATAGTATGTATAAACGGAAGGTAGAAGCCTAAGTATTATTGTTTATTAGTTTACTCCAATTAGGGGAGGGGTGGTAGGTTTTGTGGGGAATAATATAGGTATATTCAACAACAAAAAAGTGTGGTATGTATGTATGTATGTATGTATGTATGTATGTATGTATGTATGTATGTATGTATGTGTGTATGAATGTTTATGTACACTGCTCAAAAAAATAAAGGGAACACTTAAACAACACAATGTAACTCCAAGTCAATCACACTTCTGTGAAATCAAACTGTCCACTTAGGAAGCAACACTGATTGACAATAAATTTCACATGCTGTTGTGCAAATGGAATAGACAACAGGTGGAAATTATAGGCAATTAGCAAGACACCCCCAATAAAGGAGTGGTTCTGCAGGTGGTGACCACATACCACTTCTCAGTTCCTATGCTTCCTGGCTGATGTTTTGGTCACTTTTGAATGCTGGCGGTGCCCTCACTCTAGTGGTAGCATGAGACGGAGTCTACAACCCACACAAGTGGCTCAGGTAGTGCAGCTCATCCAGGATGGCACATCAATGCGAGCTGTGGCAAGAAGGTTTGCTGTGTCTGTCAGCGTAGTGTCCAGAGCATGGAGGCGCTACCAGGAGACAGGCCAGTACATCAGGAGACGTGGAGGAGGCCGTAGGAGGGCAACAACCCAGCAGCAGGACCGCTACCTCCGCCTTTGAGCAGGAGGAGCACTGCCAGAGCCCTGCAAAATGACCTCCAGCAGGCCACAAATGTGCATGTGTCTGCTCAAACGGTCAGAAACAGACTCCATGAGGGTGGTATGAGGGCCCGACATCCACAGGTGGGGGTTGTGCTTACAGCCCAACACCGTGCAGGACGTTTGGCATTTGCCAGAGAACACCAAGATTGGCAAATTCGCAACTGGCGATGAAAGCAGGTTCACACTGAGCACATGTGACAGACGTGACAGTCTGGAGACGCCGTGGAGAACGTTCTGCTGCCTGCAACATCCTCCAGCATGACCGGTTTGGCGGTGGGTCAGTCATGGTGTGGGGTGGCATTTCTTTGTGGGGCCGCACAGCCCTCCAAGGGCTCGCCAGAGGTAGCCTGACTGCCATTAGGTACCGAGATGAGATCCTCAGACCCCTTGTGAGACCATATGCTGGTGCGGTTGGTCCTGGGTTCCTCCTAATGCAAGACAATGCTAGACCTCATGTGGCTGGAGTGTGTCAGCAGTTCCTGCAAGAGGAAGGCATTGATGCTATGGACTGGCCCGCCCGTTCCCCAGACCTGAATCCAATTGAGCACATCTGGGACATCATGTCTCGCTCCATCCACCAACGCCACGTTGCACCACAGACTGTCCAGGAGTTGGCGGATGCTTTAGTCCAGGTCTGGGAGGAGATCCCTCAGGAGACCATCCGCCACCTCATCAGGAGCATGCCCAGGCGTTGTAGGGAGGTCATACAGGCACGTGGAGGCCACACACACTACTGAGCCTCATTTTGACTTGTTTTAAGGACATTACATCAAAGTTGGATCAGCCTGAGTGTGGTTTTCCACTTTAATTTTGAGTGTGACTCCAAATCCAGACCTCCATGGGTTGATAAATTTGATTTCCATTGATAATTTTTGTGTGATTTTGTTGTCAGCACATTCAACTATGTAAAGAAAAAAGTATTTAATAAGAATAGTTCATTCATTCAGATCTAGGATGTGTTATTTTAGTGTTCCCTTTATTTTTTTGAGCAGTGTATATGCACCACCATTCAAACGTTTGGGATCACTTAGAAATGTTCTTGTTTTTGAAAGAAAAGCACATTTTTGGTCCATTAAAATAACATCAAATTGATCAGAAATACAGTGTAGACATTGTTAATGTTGTAAATGACTATTGTAGCTGGAAACGGCTGATTTTTTATGGAATATCTACATAGGGGTACAGAGGCCCATTACTAGCATTCATCACTCCTGTGTTCCAACGGCACGTTGTATTACCTAATCCAAGTTTAATAATTTTAAAAAGTCTAATTGATCATTAGAAAATCCTTTTGCAATAATTTAAGCACAGCTGGAACCTGTCGTGCTGATTAAAGACGCAATAAAACTGGCCTTCTTTAGACTAGTTGAGTATCTGGAGCATCTGCATTTGTGGGTTCGATTGCAGGCTCAAAATGGCCAGAAACAAATAACTGTCTTCTGAAACTCGTCAGTCTATTCTTGTTCTGAGAAATTAAGGCTATTCTGTGCGAGAAATTTCCAAGAAACTGAATATCTCATACAACGCTATGCATATACACACAGCGTTGTATGAGATATATATATATATATTTACCCCAATAATATATGGGGGATTGGAAATGATGCAGACAATTACATTGATGGAAGCAACAATCTATCCACAATATTAAAGCTGATCCACCCTCTGAAAAAATAAAATACAGAAGTGCGCTGGTTAGGGGCAAAGTATTGACACGTTTTTTTATTTTTATTGAGAGACGAGCTTAAACTTTTCTTTACTGACCATCATTTTCACTTGTCTGACCGCTTGCACGATGAAGAGTTTCTCACACGTCTGGGTGATGTTTTTTCTCGCCTAAATGATCTGAATCTAGGATTACAGGTACTCTCCGCAACTACATTCAATGTGTGGGACAAAATTGAGGCTATGATTAAGAAGTTGGAGCTCTTCTCTGTCTGCATTAACAAGGACAACACACAGGTCTTTCCATCATTGTATAGCGAAGCACCTGAGTGAGTTGAGTGCACAATTACGCAGGTACTTTCCCAAAACGGATGACACAAACTGGATTTGTTATCCTTTTCATGCCCTGCCTCTAGTCCACTTACCGATATCTGAACAAGCAGCTCTGTGAAAATAGCCACTGCCAGATTTCTGGATTGGGCTTCGCTCAGAGAATCCTGCCTTGGCAAATCTCGCTGTTAAGACACAGATGCCCTTTGCAACCACGTACCTATGTGAGAGTGGATTCTTGGCACTCACTAACATGAAAACTAAATACAGGCACAGACTGTGGGTGGAAAATGATTTAAGACAGACTCTCTCCAATACAACCCAACATTGCAGAGTTATGTGCATCCTTTCAAGCACAACCTTCTCATTAACCTGTGGTGAGTTATTCACAATTTCCGATGAACAAATAAGGTTTTATATGTAAGATGGTTAAATAAAAGAGCAACATTATTGATTATTTTTATTATTATTTGTGCCGTGGTCCTATAAGAGCTCTTTGTCACTTCCCACCAGCCGGGTTGTGACAAAAACGCACACTTATTAAAACATAAGAATGAGTGTATCGTACAGTGTGTGTGTGTGTCAAATCCAAGTTTATTTGTCATGTGCGCCGAATACAGTGAAATGCTTACTTACAGGCTCTAACCAATAGTGCAAAAAAAGGTATTAGGTGAACAATAGGTAGGTAAAGAAATAAAACAACAGTAAAAAGACAGGCTATATACAGTAGTGAGGCTATAAAAGTAGCGAGGCTACATACACCGGTTAGTCAGGCTGATTGAGGTAGTATGTACATGTAGATATGGTTAAAGTGTGTGGCAGGCTTACAATGATGGCAAAAAACAACATTTGAGAGTGCGCCGATCCTGGTGCTAGAGGGGGTACGCAGCTGGAGGTTGAATGTTTGAAGGGGTACGGAGGGGTATGTTTGAAGGGGGACTATAAAAAGTTTGGGAACCTCTGCTGTAGCAGGATTGATACATGCTCCTCTGGCTCAGCGGCTCCAGAGACGTGCTCCAACAACCAACAGGCTGTCATATATGACATATATACATATAGACACAGCTTTGTAGAACCAAAACATACACAGCCTCGGCTAAACAAACTCTAAAACGAATCGTTTGGGGTGCTGCAGTTCGCAAAATAATATTGTACTTAACACCCTCACGGCAGTCAAGCAATGCATTCCGCCATGAGTCGCTCACAATCTAGTCCGGTTGTGGCCACAACTAGACCTCGTTTAAAATGTATCAAGAAATAATTGTATTTGTATGCCTAGCAATCAAGAAATGTTCATTGTTTAAAGCACACTTTTACAAGTCTTAGTCTCAAATGACTGCTCCAATAAGCCCCATATGGTGAACAACGTGAACAAGAGGCTTGTAGAATCATGACACTTTCAAGTTTTCAGTTAATCGTTCGCCGGTAGAGGGTCCTGCATGCTCTGGGCATTACTGACACAACATAGTGAAATGAGTCGAAAAGATTTGAGTCAGTAAAAAGAGACGAAAAAAAGAAGCTCACTAAAAACTCCCAAACAGTCAAAACCATTCGATTTTGAGATGGGGGTGAAATCCCAAAATTGTCAAAGCTAATTTGTAAACAATAAATATTGATACATTACTAGCTCAAACACTTAATCTGCAAAAAATGACAAGTTAATTAGTGGGTGATTTCAGCACCAAACTGGGGGGACAAAAAACATAGGCTACAATGCCTGTCCCTCCCCTAATCTGATAGTGGTAGTGGTGGCATGGTAGATGCCTAGTCTCCCCTTTGGCTCAGATCAGGTGCCTAAATTGTATAAAGCATAGACATACATCATTTACGGTGGGGGGTATCAAGCACATGAAGTGAGACGGTGGATGGAAGAGAGCGCTTGTTTGAAATGGAAAAGCATTGTGGTAGCTTTTGATAAAGAACAACATCAAGACGAAGCAGCTGCTTTATAAGTGGGAGGCATTGTTGAGCGCTACATCCTAAGGGGTTCGTGCTGATTGTACGAAGATTGTGACAGCCGATTAAATGGGGTCCCTTGAGAAGGCAAGAACAAGATGTATATCAGGAGAAGTGCAGTATTATCATAAGGAGACGTATACTTGGAATACGGAGGAGGAATGGAGGGAAAAAGACAGGCAGAGGAGGTTTAAGAGAGAGAGGGAGGAAGAGGGTGATAATTGTTTGTGTTTCTGCTGGTCTGAGGTAGAAGGCGCTCTAGGTTAAACAAATGGGGACAAGAAATGTGAATTGTTTTGCTCTCAAGAAGAGGGTGCCATTGAAAGGAGTGATTACTGGGATAGCGGTAAATGTCAAAGTTGACCAAATGAAAGGGAAGATGCCCGGTGTTTGTGATGCTCGTCGTTTGGTGAGACACAGACAGGGTGGCATGAGTGGTGGAACAGAAGAGTTGTTGTCTGCTATTTTGAGTTTTGATTCTTTGCCCGACAAAGTGATGTTAGGATATATAAGTTATCCTGTACGAGCTTTTGTGCCGAATATATTACATTGTTACAGGTGTCAAGCTTTTATGGGCATGTAGCAGCAGTGTGTATGAGGGAGGTTCCTAGGTGTGAGAAGTGTGCAGAAGCCCATAAGACAAAGGAATGTGTAGCATTGGGGAAAGTAGTGGTGTGTGCCATTAGCTCAACCATTGGCTCAACCATTGGCTCAACTTAACCCATGGCCATTGGCTGAACTTACCCCAAGTGAAACATTTTGACTATACTAGCCCACACAGCTAGAAGGACGCACTTTAAGGACCTCATCATGAAGCATATGGAATGCCAACTGATGTATAAAATATTCTTAAAATGATGATCTACTTTGGTTTAGATACAAGCATAGATATAGAAAGGTTTTGGACCTAACTTGCTTACCACTTTTCCCAAGAGGTGTCTTCCTTCACAGACTCCATGAAATGACCTCTTCCTAAATATTTGGTCAAATTATTCATTTTGTGTATAGTTTCCTAGAAACAAGGGTGGCTCAACTTACCCCACTATCCCCTATATTGTAATTACAGTACTTGACATGGTGAATGTGCTACCTATTCTGTATATCATATTGTGTACATATCAGGCTATTACTTTGCATAATACCTCTTCTATTACTTATTTTTTTATTTGAATTGACTATTATTGATATTGATTATTGCTTATTGTAATGCAATTCTGAGGGAGCTAGCACACAAGCATTTTGCTGCACCTTTTATACCTGCTGTAAACTGTGCACGTGACAAATAAAATGTGTGCTAGCTGTGTGTGTGTGTGTGTGTGTGTGTGTGTGTGTGTGTGTGTGTGTGTGTGTGTGTACCTTGAGCAGGTTGTTCTCTGAGGAGAAGCCCAGACCGTAGACGGTGTTGGCTCGGCTGTCGGCCCACTGGCCAAACTTCTGGGAGGTCTTGGTGAAGGTCATGTTGGGGGTGATGGTGCTGTTGATGATTGCCTGGGAAAGGAAGAAGAGTTCTATGAGTCACAAAAGCAATGCTGATCATTTTATGTAGAAGCCCATTTGTCTAAGATGAGTGGGCTTGTATTCTGGATGGTTGCCTACAGCAACAGTAACGACTGAATATGAATTAGCTTATCTGTGTCAGATGGAAAGTCTGGCTGTCTGTGTGTGTGTGTGTGTGTGTGTGTGTGTGTGTGTGTGTGTGTGTGTGTGTGTGTGTGTGTGTGTGTGTGTGTGTGTTACATCCCCATTGAAGAGGGGAGAGGGGTGAGGGAGGTGGGTGAGGGAGAGGGAGAGGGAGAGGGAGAGGGCGAGGGTGGGAAGTGTAGGGTCAAATTTACCGTTGAATATGCTTCACTCCACTCTGCCTTACGCCTACAGATTTTAGATAGCTTCTTAGCTAGCTGTAAAAAGCTTTAGTGTTATTAGCCTTAGCCTATTTAGCTAGCTCAAATCAGCTAATCTGCCACTGCCACGATGGCGATCAGAAATTGCCTTCGCCAAAGTATCCAAACAAACCCAAGGGAGGAAGGGACACCTGGCTACAGTGTCAGTGGTTTTTAAAACTTGTGACAACATTGTGAAGTTGACATCAAATGCACATGTTCTTACAACACAGCAGTAAGACTCGAGGCTAAAGGACTTCTGAAGGCGGTGACGGAACCCTGGCTTTAAGTTTACAGCCACCATGGTGCACAGAATCCTCAGTATTCTTGATCCTCCAAACAAATGACTCCAGGCAAAACCAACAGATCTTTACACTGGAGTCAAAGTGGTCCGCAGTGCATTGGAGAGCATTGAGAAGCTGAGGTGTGACAGCGAGTTCCAAGCCATTTGGGCACAGTGCAGTGCCAAGTGGCACTGACGCACCACCAGCTCCAAGCAAACGACGACGCTATGCAAGTACAAATCTCCAGCAATGTGTGTTGGACAGTACAGTAGGCCAGCAGGACAGAGGAGAAGAGACTGAGTGTAAAAGACTGTTCTTCAGCACGTTGGATACCGTCATTGGTGAAATGTCCGAATGATTCAGCGAAAGCAACAGCAAACTGGTGGAGGCCTTGTGTGCCCTTGACCCAGAGAGCCATGACTTTCTAGATGTGAAAAAAGTGAAACCACTGCTGGATCTAAGCAAAACTGATTTGGTGGAAGTTTAGTATCGCTTGCCAGTTTTTGCAGACTGAAATCGCTCACTCCTGCTCCAATGAGGAGAAATGGACCCCACTTGATATTCTGCAACGATTCTCTGGGCCACAGCTACATGCGAGAACTCACTTTTCCACTTTGACAAATGTGTTCAGTCAGTATAGAAGAAGCATGCTTCACCCGAGGAAAGCTCAACTAATCCAACTGGCATTTGAGGGGGATCTTACAAGAAGATTGCAGGGAGAATGGAATGATCGATTACTCAGGAAGTTCCAGAGCTTCAAGGAGGCTGCAACTCTTCTGAAAAGGTAAGAAACAATCTAGACTGAACAAAAACGTAAAAACGCAACAAATTCAAAGATTTTACTGAGTTACAGTTCATACGGAGGACATCAGTCAATTGAAATAAATTCATTAGGCCCTAATCTATGGATTTCACATGACTGGGAATACAGATATGCATCTGTTGGTAACAGATATCTTTAAAAAAGGTAGAGGCGTGGATCAGAAAACCAGTCAGTATCTGGTGTGACCACCATTTGACTCATGAAACGCAACACATCTCCTTCTCATAGAGTTGACCTGGATGTTGATTGTAGCTTGTAGAATGTTGTCCCACTCCTCTTCAATGGCTGTGCGAATTTGCTGTATATTGGCGGAACTGGAACAAGCTGTCGTAGACGTCGATCCAGAGCATCCCAAACATGCTAAATGGGTGACATGTCTGGTGAGTATGCAGGACATGGAAGAACTGGGACATTTTCAGCTTCCAGGAATTGTGTACAGATCCTTGCAACATGCGGCTGTGCATTATCATGTTGAAACATGAGGTGATGGCAGCGGATGAATGGCACGACAATGGGCATCAGGATCTCGTCACGGTACCTCTATGCATTCAAACTGCCATCAATTAAATGCAATTGTGTTCGTTGTCTGTAGCTTATGCCTGCCCATAGCACAACTCTACTGCCACCATGGGGCACTCTGTTCACAACGTTGATATCAGCAAACCGCTCGCCCACACAATGCCACACACTCTATCTGCCCAGTACAGTTGAGACCGGAATTCATCTGTGAAGAGCACACATCTCCAGCATGTCAGTGGCCATCGAAGGTGAGCACTTGCCCACTGAAGTCGGTGACGAAGTGCAGTCAGGTCATGACGAGCATGCAGATGAGCTTCCCCGAGACGGTTTCTGACAGTTTGTGCAGAAATTAATTGGTAGTGCAACCCCACAGTTTCATCAGCTGTTCGGGTGGCTGGTCTCAGATGATCCCGCAGGTAAAGAAGCCGGATGTGGATGGATTATCTTGGCAAAGGAGAAATGCTCACTAACAGGGACGTAAACACATTTGTGCACAAAATGTGAGAGAAATAAGCTTTTTGTGCTTATGGAACATTTTGGGGATCTTTTATTTCAGCTCACGAAACATGGGACCAACACTTTACATGTTGCGTTTATATTTTTTGTTCTATGTAGCTAGTTGTTTTTTATAGAGATCTAGGTGGTATAGCCAGGGTACGGAATGGCAAAATGACCTTCCTTAGCCAAATGACACCCCTGGGTATAGCTACATATCGGGTTGGTTCACCATAGAAATAGATACATTCTATGATGGTTTTCTTGTTAACAAGTTTTTGTGGTTGTAAATAGAACTGCACGTATTGGAAACGTGTTTTTGATAGGCTGACATTATTCGAAGCCAAACTGCTACTAGTGTTTTTGTTGGCGTGCATGAATATGTAGGCTAGAGGTCGACCGATTAATCGGAATGGCCGATTAATTAGGGCCGATTTCAAATTTTCATAACAATCGGAAATCGGAAATTTTGGACGACGATTTTGCAGATTTTTTATTTTTTTAAATTTTTTATTATATATATTTTTGAACACGTTTATTTAACTAGGGAAGTCAGTTAAGAACACATTCTTATTTTCAATGACGGCCTAGGAGCGGTGGGTTAACTGCCTTGTTCAAGGGCATAACGACAGATTTTTACCTTGTCAGCTCAGGGATTCAATCTTGCAACCTTACGGTTAACTAGTCCAACGCTCTAACCACCTGCCTCACGAGGAGCCCGCCTGTTACGTGAATGCAGTAAGAAGCCAAGGTAAGTTGCTAGCTAGCATTAAACTTATCTTATAAAAAACAATCAATCATAATCACTACACATGGTTGATGATATTACTAGTTTATCTAGCGTGTCCTGCGTTGCATATAATCGATGCAGTGCACATTCGCGAAAAAGGACTGTCGTTGCTCCAACGTGTACCTAACCATAAACATCAATGCCTTTCTTAAAATCAATACACAGAAGTACATATTTTTAAACCTGCATATTTAGCTAAAAGAAATCCAGGTTAGCAGGCAATATTAACCAGGTGAAATTGTGTCACTTCTCTTGCGTTCATTGCACGCAGAGTCAGGGTATATGCAACAGTTTGGGCCGCTTGGCTCATTGAAAACTAATTTGCCAGAATTTTACGTAATTATGACATAACATTGAAGGTTGTGCAATGTAACAGGAATATTTAGACTGATGGTGTCACGTTCCTGACCTGTTTTTCCTTTTTCTTGTATTTATTTAGTTGGTCAGGGCGTGAGTTGGGGTGGGCTGTCTATGTGTGATTTTCTATGTTGGGGTTTTGTGTTCGGCCTGGTATGATTCTCAATCAGAGGCAGCTGTCAATCGTTGTCCCTGATTGAGAATCATACTAAGGCAGCCGGGGTTTCACGTGTGTTTTGTGGGTGTTTGTTCTTGTGTCAGTGTTCCGCCACACAGGACTGTCACGGTAGTTATTTTGTATCTCATATTGTTTTTGTTAATTATTAAATCACTATGGAAACTAGCCACTCTGCGTATTGGTCCGATCCGTCTCGCCTCTCCTCGTCCGAGGAGGAGGATTACGACTGCCGTTACAGAAACACCCACCACCAAAGGATCAAGCGGAGTGGTAAAGGGCAGCGACAGCAGCAACAGAGGACACAGGACTCGTGGACTTGGGAGGAGATCCTGGACGGCAAAGGACCCTGGGTTCAGCCAGAAGAATATCGCTGTCCCAAGGCGGAGTTGGAGGCAGCAAAGGCAGAGAGGCGCTGGTATGAGGAGGCAGCGCGGCGACGCGGTTGGGAGCCCGGGAGTCAGATCCAAAAATCTCTTGGGGGGGGGGGGGGGGGGGGCACACGCGGAGTGTGGCAAAGCCGGGTAGGATACCTGAGCCAACTCCCCGTGCTTACCGTGGAGTGAGAGGGCGTCGTACTGAGCCTTCCTCCTCTCCAGCGCAGCCAGTGTCTGAACTGTCTGCCTGCCCAGCGCTGTCTGTCTGTCCCGAGCCTTCAAAGCCGCCCGTCTGTCCCGAGCCTTCAAAGCCGCCCGTCTGTCCCGAGCCTTCAAAGCCGCCCGTCTGTCCCGAGCCTTCAAAGCCGCCCGTCTGTCCCGAGCCTTCAAAGCCGCCCGTCTGTCCCGAGCCTTCAAAGCCGCCCGTCTGTCCCGAGCCTTCAAAGCCGCCCGTCTGTCCCGAGCCTTCAAAGCCGCCCGTCTGTCCCGAGCCTTCAAAGCCGCCCGTCTGTCCCGAGCCTTCAAAGCCGCCCGTCTGTCCCGAGCCTTCAAAGCCGCCCGTCTGTCCCGAGCCTTCAAAGCCGCCCGTCTGTCCCGAGCCTTCAAAGCCGCCCGTCTGTCCCGAGCCTTCAAAGCCGCCCGTCTGTCCCGAGCCTTCAAAGCCGCCCGTCTGTCCCGAGCCTTCAAAGCCGCCCGTCTGTCCCGAGCCTTCAAAGCCGCCCGTCTGTCCCGAGCCTTCAAAGCCGCCCGTCTGTCCCGAGCCTTCAAAGCCGCCCGTCTGTCCCGAGCCTTCAAAGCCGCCCGTCTGTCCCGAGCCTTCAAAGCCGCCCGTCTGTCCCGAGCCTTCAAAGCCGCCCGTCTGTCCCGAGCCTTCAAAGCCGCCCGTCTGTCCCGAGCCTTCAAAGCCGCCCGTCTGTCCCGAGCCTTCAAAGCCGCCCGTCTGTCCCGAGCCTTCAAAGCCGCCCGTCTGTCCCGAGCCTTCAAAGCCGCCCGTCTGTCCCGAGCCTTCAAAGCCGCCCGTCTGTCCCGAGCCTTCAAAGCCGCCCGTCTGTCCCGAGCCTTCAAAGCCGCCCGTCTGTCCCGAGCCTTCAAAGCCGCCCGTCTGTCCCGAGCCTTCAAAGCCGCCCGTCTGTCCCGAGCCTTCAAAGCCGCCCGTCTGTCCCGAGCCTTCAAAGCCGCCCGTCTGTCCCGAGCCTTCAAAGCCGCCCGTCTGTCCCGAGCCTTCAAAGCCGCCCGTCTGTCCCGAGCCTTCAAAGCCGCCCGTCTGTCCCGAGCCTTCAAAGCCGCCCGTCTGTCCCGAGCCTTCAAAGCCGCCCGTCTGTCCCGAGCCTTCAAAGCCGCCCGTCTGTCCCGAGCCTTCAAAGCCGCCCGTCTGTCCCGAGCCTTCAAAGCCGCCCGTCTGTCCCGAGCCTTCAAAGCCGCCCGTCTGTCCCGAGCCTTCAAAGCCGCCCGTCTGTCCCGAGCCTTCAAAGCCGCCCGTCTGTCCCGAGCCTTCAAAGCCGCCCGTCTGTCCCGAGCCTTCAAAGCCGCCCGTCTGTCCCGAGCCTTCAAAGCCGCCCGTCTGTCCCGAGCCTTCAAAGCCGCCCGTCTGTCCCGAGCCTTCAAAGCCGCCCGTCTGTCCCGAGGCTTCAAAGCCGCCCGTCTGTCCCGAGGCTTCAAAGCCGCCCGTCTGTCCCGAGGCTTCAAAGCCGCCCGTCTGTCCCGAGCCTTCAAAGCCGCCCGTCTGTCCCGAGGCTTCAAAGCCGCCCGTCTGTCCCGAGGCTTCAAAGCCGCCCGTCTGTCCCGAGGCTTCAAAGCCGCCCGTCTGTCCCGAGGCTTCAAAGCCGCCCGTCTGTCCCGAGGCTTCAAAGCCGCCCGTCTGTCCCGAGGCTTCAAAGCCGCCCGTCTGTCCCGAGCCTTCAAAGCCGCCCGTCTGTCCCGAGCCTTCAAAGCCGCCCGTCTGTCCCGAGCCTTCAAAGCCGCCCGTCTGTCCCGAGCCTTCAAAGCCGCCCGTCTGTCCCGAGCCTTCAAAGCCGCCCGTCTGTCCCGAGCCTTCAAAGCCGCCCGTCTGTCCCGAGCCTTCAAAGCCGCCCGTCTGTCCCGAGCCTTCAAAGCCGCCCGTCTGTCCCGAGCCTTCAAAGCCGCCCGTCTGTCCCGAGCCTTCAAAGCCGCCCGTCTGTCCCGAGCCTTCAAAGCCGCCCGTCTGTCCCGAGCCTTCAAAGCCGCCCGTCTGTCCCGAGCCTTCAAAGCCGCCCGTCTGTCCCGAGCCTTCAAAGCCGCCCGTCTGTCCCGAGCCTTCAAAGCCGCCCGTCTGTCCCGAGCCTTCAAAGCCGCCCGTCTGTCCCGAGCCTTCAAAGCCGCCCGTCTGTCCCGAGCCTTCAAAGCCGCCCGTCTGTCCCGAGCCTTCAAAGCCGCCCGTCTGTCCCGAGCCTTCAAAGCCGCCCGTCTGTCCCGAGCCTTCAAAGCCGCCCGTCTGTCCCGAGCCTTCAAAGCCGCCCGTCTGTCCCGAGCCTTCAAAGCCGCCCGTCTGTCCCGAGGCTTCAAAGCCGCCCGTCTGTCCCGAGGCTTCAAAGCCGCCCGTCTGTCCCGAGGCTTCAAAGCCGCCCGTCTGTCCCGAGGCTTCAAAGCCGCCCGTCTGTCCCGAGGCTTCAAAGCCGCCCGTCTGTCCCGAGGCTTCAAAGCCGCCCGTCTGTCCCGAGGCTTCAGAGCCGCCCGTCTGTCCCGAGGCTTCAGAGCCGCCCGTCTGTCCCGAGGCTTCAGAGCCGCCCGTCTGTCCCGAGGCTTCAGAGCCGTCCGCCAGACAGGAGCCGCCAGAGCCGTCCGCCAGACAGGAGCCGCCAGAGCCGTCCGCCAGACAGGAGCCGCCAGAGCCGTCCGCCAGACAGGAGCCGCCAGAGCCGTCCGCCAGACAGGATCAGCCAGAGCCTTCCGCCAGACAGGATCAGCCAGAGCCTTCCGCCAGACAGGATCAGCCAGAGCCTTCCGCCAGACAGGATCAGCCAGAGCCTTCCGCCAGACAGGATCAGCCAGAGCCTTCCGCCAGACAGGATCAGCCAGAGCCTTCCGCCAGACAGGATCAGCCAGAGCCTTCCGCCAGACAGGATCAGCCAGAGCCTTCCGCCAGACAGGATCAGCCAGAGCCTTCCGCCAGACAGGATCAGCCAGAGCCTTCCGCCAGACAGGATCAGCCAGAGCCTTCCGCCAGACAGGATCAGCCAGAGCCTTCCGCCAGACAGGATCAGCCAGAGCCCTCAGCCAGAGCCGTCCAGCCAGGACCAGCCAGAGCCGTCCAGCCAGGACCCGCCAGAGCCGTCCAGCCAGGACCCGCCAGAGCCGTCCAGCCAGGACCCGCCAGAGCCGCCCAGCCAGGACCCGCCAGAGCCGCCCAGCCAGGACCCGCCAGAGCCGTCCAGCCAGGACCCGCCAGAGCCGTCCAGCCAGGACCCGCCAGAGCCGTCCAGCCAGGATCCACCAGAGCCAGCAAGCCAGGATCCGCCCCTCAGTCCGGAGCTGCCCCTCAGTCCGGAGCTGCCCCTCAGTCCGGAGCTGCCCCTCAGTCCGGAGCTGCCCCTCAGTCCGGAGCTGCCCCTCAGTCCGGAGCTGCCCCTCAGTCCGGAGCTGCCCCTTAATCCCATGGGGTTTATATGGAGGGTGGCCATTGGAAGGAGGCCAAGGAAGCGGGGTTTGACTATGGTGGGGTGGGGACCACGACCAGCGCCAGAGCCGCCACCGTGGACAGACGCCCACCCAGACCCTCCCCTAGACTTTATGCTGATGCGCCCGGAGTTCGCACCTTAAGGGGGGGGTTATGTCACGTTCCTGACCTGTTTTTCCTTTTTCTTGTATTTTTTCTGCGTATTGGTCCAATCCGTCTCGCCTCTCCTCGTCCGAGGAGGAGGATTACGACTGCCGTTACAGATGGATGCCACCCGTTAGATAAAATACGGAACGGTTCCGTATTTCACTGAAAGAATAAATGTTTTGTTTTCGAGATGATAGTTTCCGGATTCGACCATATTAATGACCTAAGGCTCGTATTTCTGTGTGTTATTATGTTATAATTAAGTCTATGATTTGATAGAGCAGTCTGACTGAGCGATGGTGGGCACCAGCAGGCTCGTAAGCATTCATTCAAACAGCACTTTCGTGCGTTTTGCCGGCAGCTCTGCTGTTTATGAATTCAAGCCTATCAACTCCCGAGATTAGGCTGGTGTAACCGATGTGAAATGGCTAGCTAGTTAGCAGGGTGCGCGCTAATAGCGTTTCAAACGTCACTCGCTCTGAGACTTGGAGTAGTTGTTCCCCTTGCTCTGCATGGGTAACGCTGCTTCGAGGGTGGCTGTTGTCGATGTGTTCCTGGTTCGAGCCCAGGTAGTGGCGAGGAGAGGGATGGAAGCTATACTGTTACACTGGCAATACTAAAGTGCCTATAAGAACATCCAATAGTCAAAGGTATATGAAATACAAATCGTAGAGAGAGAAATAGTCCTATAATTCCTATAATAACTACAACCTAAAACTTCTTACCTGGGAATATTGAAGACTCATGTTAAAAGGAACCACCAGCTTTCATATGGTCTCATGTTCTGAGCAAGGAACTTAAACGTTAGCTTTCTTACATGGCACATATTGCACTTTTACTTTCTTCTCCAACACTTTGTTTTTGCATTATTTAAACCAATTTGAACATGTTTCATTATTTATTTGAGGCTAAATTGATTTTATTGATGTATTATATTAAGTTAAAATAAGTGTTCATTCAGTATTGTTGTAATTGGCATTATTACAAATACATTATTATTATTATTATTTTATTTTTTTAAATTTAAATCGTCCGATTAATCGGTATCGGCTTTTTTTGGTCCTCCAATAATCGGTGGACCTCTAATGTAGGCTACTACTTTCAGTATTTAGTTTGCATTATTTTGGTAAGGCAGCTGTGTGTACGGCTGCATTCAAATAGGGTAATTCACCTATTACAAACAGCCTATCCATCTTGTATCCTATGTTCATTACTAACGGCCTCGCTTTAATGTGTAGGGCGCTGTCCATCGTGCTGATACAGCGCAGCAGAGATAGGCTACAGATTTGGCGCCAACCCATCACATCAAAAAGCACTAAATGGTCTCAGAGTCTCTGCATGTGAACATTATGTTTATTGTGATATAAGCAGAATTCGATATAATTCCAATGCAGGAAAGACAATTTCAACTGACCCTTTAGAACCAGGCCTGGCGCCAGGATAAAGAGACTACTGTATGTACTTTCTACGGAAAGTTGTGTGTGAAGTTCTGTGTTTGTCTATGTGTGTCTTACAGGGGGCTGTGTTGATATTAACAATGAGTGTATCCTAGAGCGGCAGGCAGGTAGCCAGCGCCACAGTGCAGCCCACCCTCTCCCTGCTGTTTCAAGCTTAACACAGCACAGCGCAGTAAAGGTAACCCCACAGTTGAGTTCACCCACTCGCTAGCTAGCTACATTAGCTCCACAGCACCAAGGGTCACATACACAGCAGTGGAGAGAGAAGCAGAGGACTGTGTGTGTGTGTGTGTGTGTGTGTGTGTGTGTGTGTGTGTGTGTGTGTGGAGAGAGCATTACATAACCGTTGCGGTGCTGAAATAGTTCCTCCTCCCCTGCACCCCTCTGAAGACAAAAATAATCGTTGTTATGACGTACAGAACATAACAGGCCACAACGCCCCCACGCCATTACCAACCACGGGCTCTGCTGCTACTGCCGCTGCTACCGTTGGCCATGGAAACACACACACACACACTGGTGGGAAATGTAGGGTGTGTGTGTTGAGTGAGACTGCAGCTCAATTTCTGGTTCTGTCCGTGTCTGTGAGGGGACGATTACATGTTTGTGAGGGGGAAGAGGGAGTACAGTACACAAGCACATGTTTCACGTAAATCAATCCATGATTGATTCTAACTGATCCATAGTTCTACCAGCCCAGAGCCGGAGGTAGTACCAGCCCTGCCAGCCTGGTGCCACCTCTAATTCGCTCCCCATAAAATCACCTTTGCTGAGAGGGGAACCACGTGCAACCTCTAATATCTTCCCCTTCCTTTTACAACTCTTTAACACACACACCTTGGAGCCGTCGAGGCTGATGATGCGGTAGACGTTGCGCGTGCTGTCGTAGAAGTAGGAGACTGTGACGGCGTGTTTACTGGTGGGAACCCAGTTCTTCTTGGTGGTGGGGTCGATCTGGAAGACATGGGCCCTCGTACTGAAGATAGGCTGCTCTCTGCAGAGGAGACAGAGAGAGAGAGAGAGTCTGCATATACACGGGAATTAAACTCACCACCCTGAGCCATGCGAAACAAAAGTGCTGGGAGTGTGTGAGGGCTGAGGTAGGAGTGTGGAGTGTGTGTGATAGGTGAGAGACACACACACAGCCTCCAGAGATCTCGACAAACATCCATTATTCACACTCTCCTGCAGCGCACTGCACTGGCCATGACTGGGAGGGGAAAACACACACACACTTCAGTTCCAGTATGGATATGCAATCTCTTCAATCCAGATGGACCGCAATTAACATTAGCAAGGAGTTTTAATACCAGCAGGAGAAAGACAAACATTACCTAGCCACAGACAGAAATCATTTACTAGAAACGAATGGACGTTACGTTTAAGTTAATCAAATTGACTTGCTGGGTACATTAAGGTACTAAAACAGGAGCAACAAGGATAAATGATGTTCCACTAGTCTATTCAATGCAGCTAATGTGCCTCTGCTAAGATTATAGAGGAGAGGGTCATTAAAGCTGCCTGATGGAAATGATTCAATGTTAAAGTGCCTCTTTTTACTTTGATATAATGTACAGGTAAGTAGCATTAATATTCAACCCATAGAAGCGGACTGGATTGTTGGTCTCCGTGTGGTACTTAGAGGATGAGAGAGACACAGAGGAAAGGCTGTGCAACCACAGCACAACAGCAGAACCTGAGACAGAGCTGCATTTCCTGACAAAATGTCACAAAATATAAAACAATTAGTTTCATCTCCCCAAATTTGAAACACTTATTCAAGGTTTCAAAGACCTCTCTGATGAGGATAGGCTACCCGTCCTGTCGAGGGAGGACGCAGAGAGCTGTGGGTTGGCAGCGCACTACATTGCTGCCTGCCATAAGATGAGGGACATTGTCTGACAGACCAATCAACCTGCACATGTCCTCTATGCTTATTGTTATATGTCTGGTTATTTTGACCCTTGGTTATTGTTGTTACTGTTGTCCCATTGACAATTTTGATTCTTATTATTTTAATACTGTAAATATCCAAAGTAAGCTTTGGCAATTTGTACATTGTTACGTCATGCCAATAAAGCCAATTGAATAGACAGAGACAGAGAGAGGGGAAACTGCTGAGTGAGAGGGAGAAAGAGTGAGTACTGGGTGAATTCTCTTATCTCTATTGTCCCCCTCTATGAGAGAGGGAGAGAGACAGGAAGACAGACAAACAGAGAGAGAGGGAGACAGAGACGTCAAGAGCAGATGAGCTCCCACATTTTTTTTGCATGTAAAGAAAAAAAAAGACAGACAGACAAACTTGGATTTTTTGGCAGGGACATATACAGGATTCTACCGTAAACAACATAACCTTCACTCCAAATCAAAACAAAATCAAAACGGAATTACCTAGAATGTTTCCTACAGCCAAGGATTATTATTCCCAAACTATACATCAAATGCTCTGTCAAACAAACAGAAACCTGAAAAACACCATCCAACCTGGAACTGAGTGAGTAATGCTTAGTCCGAAACTATTTTTCACTTTCAACAGCCAAGAAGAAAAATACATTACAATGATATATTTTACTTTAGAAGGACTGAATGCTAAGGCTACCAAGCTTGCTAGGACAAAGAACTACAACTTCAATTAGCACTGACGTGTGAAACGCGAGGTATAAAAGCCCTTGAGCCCAACCATGGCAGGAGAGCCCCAACCAAATGGAGAGGCTCTAGATGCACCCTCCCACTGTTCAGAGGTAATTAAAATACATTACCCTCTGTATGTAAAGAATAATAAGACAAGAAAAGAGAACAAAATGAAGCTCCATATAGAAAATCAAGAGACACTTTTTGCTAACTATTATAAAAATGGGAACATAAGCAACCTTATCTTCCATACAGACCATCCCCTGGCATGGCACAGTGCTATATTAACACACTACCCCTCTGTTAAGAAGGAGGATGTTACCAATGGGTGGAAACTCACGATACTAGACAACGAGGACTCTGAGTCAGCTAATATAAATCTCTATAAGTCTGGAACAGTATTGGTACAGGGCAACCACAAACAGTTTCAGCTGGACTTTCACCTAATCAAAGAAATAGCTCAGCAGGAGAAGCTCTCTCTTGAGAAAAATACCCCGACCCCGAGCGGGTCAGACCAGACCTCTGCATTACATAACCCCACAGACGAGCATCCCAAAGCGGAAAGTCAACCTCCAATCACAGAGTACTACTCCCTCATTGAAATGCGGGATAAATTCACCCAGCTGGACGTAAGGCAGGTGGAGCTGGAACAGCAGGTGATTACACTCCAGTCAGCACAGACCCAGACAACAGTCCAGCACAACAACACCCCCTTAACTAGACCTGGAGAGCTGGAGGTGGAGAGAGACATATCTGCACTCTGGACTGTGGTGAGACACCATCAACGGGAGAAAGAGCAGGAGAAGAACAGAGCACTAGAGAGGATCAGACTGCTGGAGGAGAGGTTGAGGGGGATGGCATGTGACAGAGAACAACCCATTAGAGAGGTGGCCACCCCCGCAGAGAAGACGGAAGAACAGCCCACCTCAGCTCCCGACAAAAGTCTCAACACCACAGCAGAACAGTCCAACCCAGACCACGTCGACAACACAGCGGGACAGACAAATGAAGAACCCCAAGCCCCAGGGGATCCCACCCCCTCTGAGCACCCACCCTGTCAGCCACCCTGATAGCCCTCCTGACAACCCCCCACACCCACTGAGGATATACACAAGACACAGATTGTGCTCCTTATGGACTCAAACGGAAAATATATACAAGTGTGTCTAAACTCCGGTGTCCAAACACCCAGCGTGCCCTAGACCTTCTGTCTGAGGACCAACTAGGGTCACCCAGCCACATAATAATACACACAGGCACAAACAACCTGAGAGCACAGCAGGAAAGGGTGGCCACAGCACTCAAGGGAGTGATTGAAAAAGCTTCTTCCACTTTCCCCAACGCACAAGTGGTTATATCCACCCTGCTACCACGAAAATACTTCCACCCTGCTACCAAACAGCAGGTAAAATGCAAGTATTTCCCATGACTGTGCCTCAAAACCAAAGGTTTACCTGGCCCACCACTTCTATTTAGGCCCCCTCAGATAAGACCTATGCCTCTCCTGCCCCCCCCCCATCCCCCCATTCCAGCAGAGGGCCTCAACATGGAAGTAAATGCACATAAATGCCCTGGCCGTGAGCAGGCCCAACCCCCACTCTTACACTAGCCCAAGCCAATGGCATGTACCAGATGCTCCAGATGCTCAGCAGGCTCTGCTCACACTTACTGGCCTTAGGCTAAACCACATGACCAACAACATTGGACACTTTATGGAACACAAAGCCTTCACTATCTCATCCTGGAATATCCAAGGCCTGAGGTCATCTGCCTTTAGCCTAAATAGTAGGAACCTGGACTTCACCAAAGAAAAATACAGACATTGTCATCCTACAAGAAACACGGTATAGAGGAGACGGGCCCACTGGTTGCCCTCTCGGTTACAGAGAGCTGGTAGTCCCATCCATCAAACTGCCAGGTGTGAAACAGGGAAGGGACTCAAGGGGTATGCTAATTTGGTATAGAGCAGACCTAACTCACTCAATTAAATTAATCAAAACAGGAACATTTTACATTTGGCTAGAAATTCAAACGGGAATTATCTAACAGAGAAAAATGTCCTCCTGTGTGCTACCTATATCCCCCAACTAGCATCCCCATACCTTAAGACAGCTTCTCCATCCTGAAGGGGGAAATTAATCATTTCCAGGCCCAGGGACATGTACTAGTCTGTGGCGACCTAAATGCCAGAACCGCACACGAACCTGACACTCTCAGCACACAGGGGGACAAACACCTGCCTGAAGGTGACAGCATTCCCTCCCCCATATGCCCCTCTAGCCACAACTATGACAACATAACCAACAAAAACTGGTCACAACTCCTGCAGCTCTGTCGCACGCTGTGTATGTACAGTTGAAGTCGGAAGTTTACATACACTTAGGTTGGAGTCATTAAAACTCGTTTTAAACCACTCCACAAATTTCTTGTTAACAAACTATAGTTTTGGCAAGTCAGTTAGGACATCTACTTTGTGCATGACACAAGTAATTTTTCCAACAATTGTTTACAGACAGATTATTTCACTGTATCACAATTCCAGTGGGTCAGAAGCTTACATACACTAAGTTGGCTGTGCCTTTAAACAGCTTGGAAAATTCCAGAAAATTATGTCATGGCTTAAGAAGCTTCTGATAGGCCAATTGACATCATTTGAGTCAATTGGAGGCGTACCTGTGGATGTATTTCAAGGCCTACCGTCAAACTCAGTGCCTCTTTGCTTGACATCATGGGAAAATCTAAAGAAATCAGCCAAAACCTAAGGAAAAAAATTGTAGACCTCCACAAGTCTGGTTCATCCTTGGGTGGCAATTTCCAAACGCCTGAATGTACCACGTTCATCTGTACAAACAATAGTACGCAAGTATAAACACCATGGGACCACGCAGCCGTCATACCGCTCAGGAAGGAGATCCGCTCCAAAACCGCCATAAAAAAGCCAGACTACGGTTTGCAACTGCAAATGGGGACAAAGATCGTACTTTTTGGAGAAATGTCCTCTAGTCTGATGAAACAAAAATAGTACAGTTTGGCCATAATGACCATCATTATGTTTGTGGAAAAAGGGGGAGGCTTGCAAGCCGAAGAACACCATCCCAACAGTGAAGCGCGGGGGTGGCAAGATCATGCTGTGGGGGTGCTTTGCTGCAGGAGGGACTGATGCACTTCACAAAATAGATGGCATCATGAGGGAGGAAAATGATGTGGATATATTGAAGCAACATCTCATTACATCAGTCAAAGTTAAAGCTTGGTGCATGGGTCTTCCAAATGGACAATGACCCCAAGCATGCTTCCAAAGTTGTGGCAAAATGGCTTAAGGACAACAAAGTCAAGGTATTTGAGTGGCCATCACAAAGCCCTGACCTCAGTCATATAGAAAATGTGTGGGCAGAACAGAAAAAGTGTGTGCGAGCAAGGAGGCCTACAAACCTGACTCGGTTCCACCAGCTCTGTCAGGAGGAATGGGCCAAAATTCACCCAACTTATTGTGGGAAGCTTGTGGAAGACTACCCGAAACATTTGACCCAAGTTAAACAATTTAAAGGCAATGCTACCAAATACTAATTGAGTGTATGTAAACTTCTGACCCACTAGGAATATGATGAAAGAAATAAAAGTTGAAATAAATCATTCTCTATTATTATTCTGACATTTCACATTCTTAAAATAAAGTGGTGATCCTAACTGACCTAAGACAGGGAATATTTACTCAGATTAAATGTAAGGAATGGTGAAAAACAGAATTTAATGTATTTGGCTAAGGTGTATGTAAACCTACAACTTCAACTGTAGTCAATGATAGGCTTCGAGGGGACTCTTATGGTAGGTAAACCCATAGCTCATCTCTTGGCAGTAGTACTGTCGACTACTTTATCACTGACCTCAACCCAGAGTCTCTCAGAGCATGCACAGTCAGCCTACTGACACCCTTATCAGATCACAGCAAAATCACAGTCTACTTGAACAGGGCAATACTCAATCATGAGCCATCAAAGCCAAAGGAACTGAGTAATATTAAGAAATGCTATAGATGGAAGGAATGTAGTGTGGAAACCTGTCAAAAAACAATTAGGCAAAAACAAATTCAATACCTTTTAGATAACTTCCTGTACAAAACGTTCCACTGTAATAGTGAAGGTTTAAACTTGGCAGTAGAAAACCTAAACAGTATATGTGACCTCTCAGCTTCCCTATCAAATCTAAAAATTTCCAACAGAACTCCGAAGAAAATTAACAACAATGACAAATGGTTTGATGAAGAATACAAAAACCTAAGAAAGAAATTGAGAAACCTGTCCAACCAAAAACTGAGAGACCCAGAAAACCTGAGTCTACGCTTTCACTATGGTGAATCACTAAAACAATACAGAAATACACTACGGAAAAAGGAAAAGCACGTCAGAAATCAGCTCAATGTAATTGAAGAATCCATAGACTCTAAACACTTCTGGGAAAATTGGAAAACACTAAACAAACAACAAGAAAAATGATCTATCCAAAATGGAGATGTATGGGTAAACCACTTACCAAATCTTTTTGGCTCTATGACATCAAACAAACAGCAAAAACATATACAAATCTTAGAATCAACTATTAAAAAGACTACCAGAACCCACTGGATTCTCCAATTACCTTTAATGAACTACAGGACAAAATAAAACCCTCCAACCCAAAAAGGCCTGTGGTGTTGATGGTATCCTCAATGAAATGATAAAATATACAAATAACAAATTCTAATTTGCTATACTTAAACTCTTTAACATCATCCTTAGCTCTGGCATCTTCCCCAATATTTGGAACCAAGGACTGATCACCCCAATCTGAAAAAATGGAGACAAATTTGACCTCAATAACTACTGTGGGATATGCGTCAACAGCAACCTTGGGAAAATCCTCTGCATTATCATTAACAGCAGACTTGTACATTTCTTCAGTTAAAACAATGTTCTGAGCAAATGTCAATTTGGCTTTTACCAAATTATCGTACGGCAGACCACATAGTCACCCTGCACACCCTAATTGACAAACAAACAAACCAAAACAAAGGCAAAGTCTTCTCATGCTTTGTTGATTTCAAAAAAGCCTTTGACTCAATATGGCATGAGGGTCTAATATACAAATGGATGGAAAGTGGTGTTGGGGGAAAGACATACAACATTATAAAATCCATGTATATAAACAACAAGTCTGCGGTTAAAATTGGCAAAAAAAAACATTTCTTTCCACAAAACCGTGGGGTGAGACAGGGATGCAGCTTAAGCCCCACCCTCTTCAACATACACATATATATATCAACGAATTGGCAAGGGCACTAGAACAGGCTGCAGCATCCGGCCTCACCCTACTAGAATCTAAAGTCAAATGTCTACTGTTCGCTGATGATCTGGTGCTTCTGTCCCCAACCAAGGAGGGCCTACAGCAGCACCTAGATCTTCTGCACGGATTCTGCCAGATCTGGGCCCTGCCAGTTCATCTCAGAAAGAGCTAAATAAAAAGGTCCAGTCACCAGCACCACAAATACAAATTCCATCTAGACACCGTTGCCCTAGAGCACACAAAAAAAACAATACATAACTTGGCCTAAACATCAGCACCACAGGTAACTTCCACAAAGCTGTGAACGATCTGAGAGACAAGGCAAGAAGGGGCTTCTATGTCATCAAAAGGAACATAAAATTCAACATACCAATTAGGATCTGGCAAAAAAATACTTGAATCAGTTATAGAACCCATTGCCCTTTATGGTTGTGAGGTCTGGGGTCCGCTCACCAACCAAGAATTCATAAAATGGGACAAACACCAAATTGAGAGACTGCATGCAGAATTCTGAAAAAATATCCTCTGTGTACAACATAAAACACCAAATAATGTATGCAGAGCAGAATTAGGCCGATGCCCGATAATGATCAAAATCCAGAAAAGAGACGTTATATTCTACAACCACCTAAAAGGAAGTGATTCCCAAACCTTCCATAACAAGCCATCACCTACAGAGAGATAGATGGCATCTATCTGGAGACGAGTCCCCTGAGCAAGCTGGTCCTGGGGCTTTGTTCAAACACAAACAGGACAGCAACACAATTAGACCCAACCAAATCATGAGAAAACAAAAAGATAATTACTTGACACATTGGAAAGAATTCACCAAAAAAACTGAGCAAATTAGAATGTTATTTGGCCCTAAACAGAGAGTACACAGAGGCAGAATACCTGACCACTGTGACTGACCCAATCTTAAGGAAAGCTTTGACTATGTACAGACTCAGTGAGCATAACCTTGTTATTGAGAAAGGCCATCGTAGGCAGACCTGGCTCTCAAGAGAAGACAGGCTATGTGCACACTGCCCACAAAAGCATGTGGAAACTGAGCTGTACTTCCTAACCTCCTGCCAAATGTATGACCATATTAGAGACACATATTTCCCTCAGATTACACAGATCCAAAGAATTTGAAAACAAACCCAATTTTGATAAACTCCCATATCTACTGGGTGAAATACCACAGTGTGCCATCACAGCAGCAAGATTTGTGACCTGTTGCCACATGAAAAGGGCAACCAGTGAAGAACAAACACCATTGTAACCCATATTTATGTTTATATATTTTCCCTTTTGTACGTTAACTATTTGCACATTGTTACAACACTGTACATAGCCATAATATGACATTTGAAATGTCTTTATTCTTTTGGAACTTCTGTGAGTGTAATGCTTACTGCTCATTTTATATTGTTTATTTCACTTTTGTTTATTATATATTTCACTTGCTTTGGCAATGTAAACATACAGTGCATTTGGAAAGTATTCAGACCCCTTCACTTTTTCCACATTGTGTTATGTTACAGCCTTATTCTAAAATTGATTAAACAAATGTGTTTCCTCATCAATCTACAGACAATATCCCATAATGACAAAGTGAAAACAGGTTTTTAGAAAACAGAAATACCTTATTTACATACGTATTCAGATCCTTTGCTATGACACTCAAAATTGAGCTCAGGTGCATCCTGTTTCCATTGATCATCTTTGAGATGTTTATACAACTTGATTGGAGTCCACCTCTGGTAAATTCAATTGATTGGACATGATTTGAAAAAGGCACACACCTGTCTATATAAGGTCCAACAGTTGACGGTGCATGTCAAAACAAAAACCAAGCCATGACGTCGAAGGAAATGTCTGTAGAGCTCAAAGACAGGATGTGTGGAGGCAAAGATCTGGGAAAGGGTACCAAAATATTTCTGCAGCATTGAAGGTCACCAAGAACACAGAGGCCGGCATCATTATTAAAAAGGAAGAAGTTTGGAACCACCAAGACTCTTGCTAGAGCTGGCCGCAATGCCAAACTGAGCAATCGAGGGTGAAGGACCTTGGTCAGGGAGGTGACCAATAACCCGATGGTCACTCTGACAGGGCTCCAGAGTTCCTCTGTGGAGATGTGAGAACCTTCCAGAAGGATAACCATCTCTGCAGCACTCCACCAATCAGGCCTTTATGGTAGAGTGACCAGACGGAAGCCACCCCTCAGTAAAATGCACACAAACTCCCTCTTGGAGTTTGCCAAAAGGCACCTAAAGGACTCTCAGACCATGAGAAACAACATTCTCTGGGTCTGATGAAACCAAGATTGAACTCTTTGGCCTGAATACCAAGCATCATGTCTGGAGGAAACCCGGCACCACTCATCACCTGGCCAATACCATCCCTATGCTGCAGCATCATGCTGTGGGGATGTTTTTCAGCGGCAGGGACTGGGAGACTAGTCAGGATCGAGGGAAAGATGAGCGGAGCAAAATACAGAGAGATCCTGGATGAAAACCTGCTCCAGAGTGCTCAGGACCTCATACTGCGGCAAAGGTTCACCTTCCAACAGGACAACGGCCCTAAGCACACAGCCAAGACAACGCAGGAGTGGTTTCGGAACAAGTCCCTGAATGTCCTTGAGTGGCCCAGCCAGAGCCCAGACTTGAGCCCGATCTAAGATCTCTGGAGAGACCTGAAAATAGCTGTGCTGTGATGCTCCCCATCCAACCTGACAGAGCTTGAAAGGATCTGCAGAGCAGAATGGGAGAAACTCCCCAAATACAGGTGTGCTAAGCTTGTAGCGCCATACCCAAGAAGACTCGAGGCTGTCATCGCTGCCAAAGGTGCTTCAACAAAGTACTGAGTAAAGGGTCTGAATACTTATGTAAATGTGATATTTCATTTTTATTTAATTTTTTGAAATTTGCTACAATTTCTAACCTGTTTTTGCTTTGTCGTTATGGGGTATTGTGTGTAGATTGATGAGGGAAGAAAACGATTTAATACATTTTAGAATAAGGCTGTAATGTAACAAAATGTGGAATAAGTGAACGGGTCTGAATACTTTCCGAATGCACTGTATGTTTCCCATGCCAATAAAGTCCTTTGAATTAGGGGGAAGAGAGAGAGAGAAATAAGATGGGGAGAAGTGGGTCTATCTTGAACCGTCTTGCCTGTGTGTGTGTTGTGTTTTACTATCCTTTTGGGGACCAGAAGTCCTCAAAATGACAGTAAAACAAGCAGATTTCAGACATTTCACCAGTCCCCAAAAGGAAAAAGGCTTTTTTAGGCTTAAGGGTTAGGGTTAGGGTTACAATTATGGTTAGGTTTAGGAGTTAGGGTTAGGTTAATATTTATGGGTTTGGGGTTAGGTTAAGGGAAAAAAGGATTTAGAATGGGAATCAATTGTTTGGTCCCCACAAGGACAGTAAAACGAACTTGTGTGTGTGTGTGTGTGTGGGTGGTGGTGATAAGATAAGGCAGAAATTCTGCAGTTTTAAAAGCAACCGAAGTGAAGGCAGATATGCTAATTTCTCTCCACTTTTAAAAAGACAGATGAACAGCGAGAGCCCACACACAGACACACATCACTCCTCCATCACCACACCTCCTACTACACCACACACAGGAGATAGGGGGAAATATGACAAATGTAAGGTATGACAGCTGAGCACTGATTCTGCCATAGCTAAAAGTAAGGTGGAGCTTTTACACAGAAAAAGGACAATACAGAATACAAGAATAAAGGCCATTACCGTTCTGTTTGTGATCGACTTGGTTTGAATCTGGGTCTCCTATGCACCACAGGACCGTGTTAGCCCGCTGAGCTAAAGCCTAGGCATTAGGCCTGGGAGCTAATGCAAGTCTTCAGGACTCAGGTAAGATTACTCATCATGCGAGCATGGTTCACAAAACCACCTCTGTTACATATCTCCCAAGTGAATGAGTGAATGTGGTTATGCCAACAGTCCAGCAGGGGGCAGATGTCCATATGAGTAAAGCTGAAGTAACAGTAACGTGATATAACAGAAGAAGTGACCTGGGAGTACCTGGGCCCACATACACAGATCAGACAACTGGCCAGACCCTGTGGCCCTGGCCCGCATCCAAACATAACATACACTACATATACAAAAGTATGTG
Source organism: Salvelinus namaycush (assembly GCF_016432855.1). Lineage (NCBI taxonomy): Eukaryota > Metazoa > Chordata > Actinopteri > Salmoniformes > Salmonidae > Salvelinus > Salvelinus namaycush. The sequence continues at coordinate 11,555,722 of NC_052332.1, read as the reverse complement.
GACACCCCTTCAAATAAGTGGATTCGGCTATTTCAGCCACACCTGTTGCTGACAGGTGTATACAATCGAGCACACAACCATGTAATCTCCATAAACAAACATTGGCAGTAGAAGGGCCTTACTGAAGAGCTCAGTGACTTTCAACGTGCTACCGTCATAGGACGCCACCTTTCCAACAAGTCATTTGGTCAAATTTCTGCCCTGCTAGAGCTGCCCCGGTCAACTGTAAGTGCTGTTATTGTGAAGTAGAAACGTCTAGGAGCAACAACGGCTCAGCCGCGAAGTGGTAAGCCACACAAGCTTACAGAACGGGGCAGCCGAGTGCTGAAGCGTGTAAAAATCGTATGTCCTTAGTTGCAACACTCACTACCGAGTTCCAAACTGCCTCTAGAAGCAACGTCAGCACAAGAACTGTTCGTCAGGAACTTTATGAAATGGGTTTCCATGGCCGAGCAGCCGCACACAAGCCTAAGATCACCATGCGCAATGCCAAGCGTCGGCTGGAGTGGTGTAAAGCTCGCTGCCAACTCGGGAGCAGTGGAAACGCGTTCTCTGGAGTGGTGAATCACACTTCACCATCTGGCAGTCCAACGGACTAATCTGGGTTTGGCGGATGCCAGGAGAACGCTACCTGCCCCAATGCATAGTGCCAACTGTAAAGCTTGGTGGAGGAGGAATAATGGTCTGGGGCTGTTTTTCATGGTTCGGGCTTGGCACCTTAGTTCCAGTGAAGGGAAATCTTAACGCTACAGCATACAATGACATTCTAGATAATTCTGTGCTTTCAACTTCGTGGCAACTGTTTGGGGAAGGCGCTTTCCTGTTTCAGCACGACAATGCCCCAGTACACAAAGCGAGGTCCATACAGAAATTGTTTGTCGAGATTGCTGTGGAACGACCTTGACTGGACTGCACAGAGCCCTGACCTTAACCCCATCGAACACCATTGGGATAAACTGGACCACAGACAGCGAGCCAGGCCTAATTGCCCAACATCAGTGTCCGACCTCACTAATTGCTCTTGTGGCTGAATGGAAGCAAGTCCCCATAGCAATGTTCCAACATCTAGTGGCAAGTTGGCTGGATATCTTTTGGGAAGTGGACCAATCTTGATACACACGGGAAACTGTTGAGCATGAAAAACCCAGCAGCGGTGCAGTTCTTGACACAATCAAACCGGTGAGCCAGGCACCTACTATCATACCCCGTTCAAAGGAACTTCAATCTTTTTTCTTGCCCATTTACCCTCTGAATGGCACACATTCTATGTCTCAATTGTCTCAAGGATTAAAAATCCTTCTTTAACCTGTCTCTTCGTATTCATCTACACCAGGGATCATCAGCTAGATTCAGCCGGAGAGGGGGAAGGGGATATAATTACATATAATTTGTAGACTGCAAATTGACTGCAAATATTTGACTAAAACATAATAATTTCAAACCTTGCTCACATTTGTATATGACCACGTGTCTCTTTATTGGGGTGGGAATACTTGGGAAGAGATTTCCTAAATTAAAAATCACTGATTTCCTGGTGTTTAAAAAATGGCCAACAATGAAAATTGTCTACACTGATTGAAGTGGATTTAACACGTGACATCGATAAGGGGTCATAGCTTTCACCTGGATTCACCTGGTCAGTCTATGTCATGGAAAGAGCAGGTGTTCCTAATGCTTTGTATACTCAGTGTATATTAAGAGCATGATGAAGAGAGATGGAGAGGAACAGAGAGAGCTAGAAGAAAAGAGAAGAAAAGAGAGCAAGTGTTCATTTCAGATAATGCGACTGCACTCTTCGAGACCCCCGTGTAAAACTGAACTAGTAAAAAAAACTAAACTCCTCTGGACATGAAAGAACACATTGTTCTCATAATTGGTTCTGTTAGGAGATGTAGAGGCCTTACTTGGTTTTTTTATGGATCGCATTTCATCATGGCAGCAAATTGCACCTCAATCACGAGCCATTTGAATGTATTCTCCTCGATAAGAGAGAGCAGTGAGAAGCAGGAGCCCCCCTTAAAAAAGCACGAACATAGTACCAACTTACACACACACACACGAATGAAGCCTTTTTGGTTGAATGAAGGGAAAAACACCAAAACATGGTGTTGTTGTTTCTAATGATAACTTTGTTTTGAGGTAAAACAAACACGGTTGAAAAACAACAACCCAGTGGATATTATCACTGTGTTGACGATCAAACAGGAGAGCTTCTCTACGGGGACTACACGGTTGTCATGTGCGTCTGACGGGCCAACGCCTGAACTCTGCTGGCTAGTTTGCCAGCATACTAAAACAGGAAAGCGCCAGGCTTGTGTCTGTCTGTCCTTTGGGACATGACGTCATGTCCCTGCATCCTTTGGTTACCGTCTTGGTTACCCGCTGATGATCACAACGTGCAAAGCATAATGACTTCCTCTTCCTGGTGTAGTATTAGTCATCCCTACCAAATCAGATCAACTCAAACCGTTTACCAAATCTGCCAGTCTTAACTGTAGGCTACTCGGCAGGTAGCCTAGTGGTTAGAGCGATCTAATCCCCGAGCTGACATGGTAAAAATCTGTCCTTCTGACCCTGAGCGAGGCAGTTAACCCACTGTTCCCCGGGCGCCGAAGACGTGGATGTCGATTAAGGCAGCCCCCGGCACCTCTCTGATTCAGAGGTTGAGTTAAATGTGGAAGACACATTTCAGTTGAATGCATTCAGTTGTACAACTGACTAGGTATCCCCCTTTTCCCTTTCTCCTCGCGTTAGCCTTGACTGTAGCGGCAACGCCATGATTCTTCTTGTAGAGCCGCTTACATTAAAACAAACTATTGAGAACAGACTTTGTAACGGCTACCAAGACTTTCTGCTTTTCACCCCCTACCTACATGTACATATTACCTCAATCTCCCCAACTACCTCATAACCCAGTACACTAACCTGGTACCGGTACTCCTTGTATATAGCCTCGTTATTGTTATTGGGTTTCTTTATTTGTTCATTTTCATACTTTTTAACTGCATTGTTGGGGAAGGGCTCGTAAGTAAGCATTTCCCAGTAAAGTCTACACTTGTATTCAGCGCATGTGACAAATACAATTTGATAGTGTCAGACAATCTGAGGGACTGGTGCAGATCCACAGACCAGAGGTTGAGAAGCAGTCAAGAGCAAAAGCTTGAGACACGTTCGGGTTGTGGTTTTGATCTATAGTCCTCTCTAATGAAAACTGACATAAAAAAAATATATACTTGGCATTGAAAAAAAACCTTGGTTGGACTAAGTTGACTGAACCATGAGTGAGAGGGCCCCTGGGGAGCAGCCCTGGCCTGGCCAGAGTGAGCTCTTCCTGGGCTTGTAAGCCTCAGGGTCTCTCCTCCCCTCTGGAACTTTCACACAGCTCAGCCTCACCGTCCAAGCCAGCAGTCACTCAACAAAGACAAAGACTATTATAGCTCAGATTTTTCTGTCCTCCGCAATAAACCCCCACAAATGAAGCCTCCAGTATGGCAGCCAGGCGTTGTGCCTTTAAAACGGGTCTCATTTCATAGAGATTCGGTCCTTAGATGACTATCTGCTGGGTGAGAAGAGAAGTCTGCAGGGGAAAGCCCAATTAATTGCTCGGCGGTGGCTCAGAGCTGGTCTCATTCTCACGGCATACCAGGGTTTTTCTGTAGGACAGCGTGAATGTTCGCCTCCCTGTTTTAACTAGTTAATTAAGTTAGTGGAGTGGTGGGGGTTTGGCAGCTGTCATTTAACACAGACTGGTGTAATCAGAGTGGTGATATGTGATGGGAGGGTGGACTGTTAACTGTACTTTATGACTCACACATCAGACTGCAGAGAATAGCTACTGTAGAGTCAGGCTATGTATGGAAGGTTCGTGAGCAGTAATGTAGAGCCAATGGAAATATAATATTGACGTGTTATACTGGGTACGATCTCATGGCCTTCATTATAGTTTTCCCATCACCATGTCTCTCTGTTGTCTTTAATGTTTCAACTCACTGAACACTCAAAGTCCACAACTTGTTTTCATACAGAGACTAAACATACTGGCATCAATTGCCATTACACTCACTTCCTCCTGAAGCAAACTCTCCCTGTTATCTATCCATCAGTGCCCAGGTGTGTGTGTTTTTGTGTGAGGGCCTCTAGTCCCTGCCACAATGGACAGTTTTGTGGCATGCAAAGCTCAATGACGAGAGCTGTACCAGAGGAATCCGACCACAGACGATGTTATCAAATCAGCAGTTCTCCACTTACCACTGTTTAGAATCAGTTTCACACTCAACCGTTATAGAGCCGAATGTCCAGGAAACATCATTCACTCACTGGCTATTTTCTGAAGTTGCGTTCAGAAATCCAGGTCATATTTATAAAAGTCATATGGCACATATGAACAGGATTACTAGATCATATTAAAAGTGCTTCCTGAGATGTTGAAACATTTCTCTAAGGAAATTGCGAGATCTGATAATCTGCACTAGGCAGTGCGACTGTGTTAAAGACAGGTTGCAATTCCACCAATCACTCGTAAAAAAAAATCCCTGCTTGCCTGCATTACAAATGTAGCTGCTGCCTGGTTGCCAAGGCAACACCCACATGACTCAGGGCCGGTCAGGAGCTGCGAGCATCCTCCAACCCCCTCTCTCCCTCCCACATGCTCTCTAAGCCAATCACAAGGCAGCATGTCCCATACACGATAAACCCACTCACAGAGGGAGAGTATGGGGCTTTGCTTGGCGCAGCCTGCGGATTAAAATACCCATATGATAGGCTAAGGCCTGGCCTGTGGATACACAGGCTGAAGATATTGACACAACCTCTGGTTTAAAATACCCATATGCTAAGGCCTGCTTTGTGATCTGTGTGGTTCTGGTGACACACACATATGGCGGGTAGTTTGTGGTTTGTGTGGACTCTTCTGATCCCTCTCTCTCTCTCTCTCTCTCTCTCCCACCCCCAGAGTCTCTCTCGCTTTCCTAGTCTCTCTCTTCATCTCTCCTGTCGTTTGCTCAGGGTCAGTGGAGTATTGACAGCTGAATCCCAGTGAAGATGTCTGGCTTTCCTCCAATAATGCCGCATTTCCATGGAGACTTACCCCCACACCAGCGTGTCGGCAGTGTTTTTCTGTTAATGTAAACTCCAGTGTAATTGTGTTTCTATTAGGAGTGTGACGCTAAGACCTCGGGGAGAGCAGAATCAACAACCTCTGCAGCATCAAGACAGTTGCTTTATCAGAAGGTGTTAAAAGTTCAGTTAGCCATTGTTATGTAAATAGTAGCTGAAAAGTACCAGTGGCCTGGCTTTGGCCCCAGGTGAAATCCGGTCCGCCGGAGCCATGGCCCAGCGAGACACGGGTGCCGGCCAGCATAGATGGAAAGAGAAAGGTCTGAGTCTTTGGGTAAAACACTGGGGCAAATCCTGTACTGAAATGTGGCGCTCTCGCTCTTAATTCCACTACCTGTAGCGAGTGTTGGACCTCTGGGGACACTGCCATGGGTAGTAGTCAGGAGGGATCTGAGGTTTCCTTCTTAATAGCTTCACAGTGCAATCTCTTCCTGTTTCGTCAATGAAACTGTACTTTATGCTTTTAAAAGTGCACCATTCGGCATCCTCAGCTTCAGACTGGCATTAGCCATGGGTAAGATGATTGACACAGGGCAGGAGCCAGGAAGGGCCTTGGCTAGGCCTAGCGTAGCTGTGGTAAGTCTGGTTGTGATGTCTGTTTTCAGTAAGGACACAGTGGGGTTTTCAAAACAAAGTGCTCCTGACTCTGACCATCCACTTAGTGTCTGACAGTAACTGCCTTGTCCAACACTGGCACCCTGTACAATGAGATGATTTGGAGATCATTTCTACTGAGTCTGAGGACAGGGGAGAAGGTTTTAAAAGGCAGGACAGGCAGCACTGACTGCCTGTCCTGCACGTATGAACAACATAATAAGGTTTGGGTTAAAGTTGTTGAACCAGATAAGGGCAGGGCAGACAATGTGAATTAGTTCCGTTGATGATGGAGGAATCATAGTTTGAGGAATCATTCGTGGAACACTTTTACCTTCCAGAATAGTTAGAAAGTTATGCCAATTTTATTTTTTTTAAATAAAAAGTAGAACACTCGTCACCTCACTATTTTAATACAACTACTGTATACTAATTATTGTTAATCCAATATATCTGACTGTTTATGACACCTCCTGAGAGTACTTTAGGCTGCTGAAGGTCCAAGTTTCAGGCTGGTTTACATTCATTCATTCATTCATTATGCAGAACAGAAGCCTTGCACTAAAACGCTGTAGCAGCCAACTCTCTGACAGGCCTAATTTAAGAAAAGGGCACACCTTTAAGAAAGACACATTATTTGCCTTTTTTTTGTGTCAGAAACCAATTCCTGACTAGATTATAGAGACTAGAAGCTCAAGGTTTGTTAGGCTCTTTATGGGTTAGTTACAGTTCACCCTAAAATCCCAGTTGGTCATATAAAGTCAAATTTAGTCTCTATTTAACCCAGTCTGTTGTGTAGCTATAGGCATATGCATCAGGCAAGACCCATCGGCTAGGGTTAAGGCTACATAAGATAACAGGAGCCACTGCGATGGGTATTCCATATTCCCATGATTAGTCTGAACTGTAATTTAACTTAATGACATCCGTGTTATTTTCTGGTATCAGTACAGTGCCTTCAGAAAGTACTGACTTATTCCTCATTTCTTGTGTTACAGCCTGAATTCAAAATGGATTAAATCAAAAAATAAACTCACCCATCTGCACACAATAAATACCCCATTAATGACAGTGAAAAAAAGTTTTTGGGAAATGTTTGTAAATGTATTGAAAATAAAATACAGAAATATCTCATTTACATAAGTATTCACACCGCTGAGTCAATACATGTTAGAATCACCACCTGGATTGTACAATAGTTGCACATTCTTTTCAAAATTCTTCAAGCTCTGTTAAAGTTGATTGTTGATTATTGCTAAACAGCCATTTTCAAGTCTTGCCATAGATTTTTAAGCCGATTTAAGTCAAAACTGTAACTAGGCCACTCAGGAACATTTAATGTCGTCTTGGTAAGCAACTAAAGTGTTTATTTGGCCATGCGTTTAAGATTATTGTCTCCCAGTGTCTGTTGGGAAGCAGATTGAACCAGGTTTTCCTCTAGGATTTTGCCCATGCTTAGCTCTATTCTGCTTGTTTTCACAAAACTCCCTAGTCCTTGCCGATGACAAGCATACCCATAACATGATGCAGCCACCACCTTGCTTGGTAAGTGGTACTGATATGTTGGATTTGTCCCAAACATAATGCTTTGCATTCAGGACATAAAGCTCATATATTTGCCACAATTATTGTAGTTTTACTTTAGTGCCTTATTGCAAACAGGATGGATGTCATCTTTGTACCTTTGGCTAAGGTGTATGTAAACTTCTGACTTCAACTGTATTGACTCAAGACGTTTCAGCTTTAATAAATTTGTACACATTTCTAAAAACATAATTCCAATTGGGAATTATGGGGTATTGTGTGGAGGCCAGTGAAAGACAATTTCAATTTAATCCATTTTCAATTCAGGCTGTAACACAACAAATTGTGGAAAAAGTCAAGGAGTGTGAATACTTTCTGAAAGCACTGTATACAGTGGTTTGGGCTTAGTGGGACTATCATTTGTTTTTCAACAGGACAATGACCCAACACACCTCCAGGCTGTGTAAGGGCGATTTGACCAAGAAGGAGAGTGATGGAGTGCTGCATCAGATGACCTGGCCTCCACAATCCCCCGACATCAACCAAATTGAGATGGTTTGGGAGTCGTACCGCAGAGTGAAGGAAAAGCAGCCAACAAGTGCTCAGCATATGTGGGTACTCCTTCAAAACTGTTGGAAAATCATTCCAGGTGAAGCTGGTTGAGAGAATGACAAGCATGTGCAAAGCTGTCATCAAGGTAAAGGGTGGCTATTTGAAGAATCTCAAATATATTTGGATTTGTTTAACACTTTTTTTGGTTACTACATGGTTCCATTAGTGTTATTTCATTGTTTTGATGTCTTCACTATTATTCTACAATGTAGAACATAGTAAAAACAAAGAAAAACCCTTGAATAAGTAGGTGCTCTAAAACTTTTGACCGGTAGTGTATGTTCAGAAAGTATATTATGTCCGAGTATGAGCCTCATTCTACAGTAGTTCTTAGCTTTTGCTTAGCCACTGGAACAAATATTAGACAAATGTATGAATGAATGTACCAACTTCAATGGAGACAGTGATAACCCATCACAAGGCCATCATTCCAGTCGTGGATAAGATGATCATTTCCCAATGATACCACATAGATCTATTATTATCTGCCTCGAACAAGCTCTATTTTGGTGGCCTCTGGTACATTATATGGCCTTGATTCCACCTGAAATACACAGCTAAATTACTGAATACTTTAACAACTTTACCTCCCAGATTGGTTAAATTAGTTGTGGTATTGAAAATGTAAGAAATCAGTATGTAGGCCTACATATTTACATGCAAGATAGGAATTGCCACAATATTTGTTATTCAAATTATGTATTTTATTGGCTCTGCTGCTGTGGACACTTAGGGTAAGGAAACCAATGTGTCCTTTGGGTGAACTATCCCTTTAACAGTTTGGCCTGTCAATCAATCAATGTGGGTGGAATTGTCAGGGGAGGTGGCAGGATGTTTGTGAGTCACACAGTTGGTAGGGTTTCAGACCTGTCAATCAATATGGGTGAGACTGAGGAAAGGTGGTAGATTGTGACTGCATCACTAAACTAAATAGTCTACTCTATCAATTGAGTTTACTGTGGCAACAACTTAAGCAAATATACTGTGCAGTAGTAGCCTTCCAGTATGCAAATTAGGGAGCCAAATGAACGGCTCTCTTGATCAAAAAGAGCTGTTCGTTCACGAACTACGAATCACTAGGCTACACCAACGAGTCACTTTAGCGGTCACTGGCAAATATCGACATGGGCTTCGAATCCTAGGAAAATACAAACAAGATCTTTGGTTTACTTGTCCCGATGTGATACCATGGACATATAACTACTGTGTAACATTTATGAATAGCAAAGGGATATAGGAGATTGACTTTATTCAGTCAGTTCGACACCTTTTATAAACTAGTCAACACAAGCTGTTCCGTCATCAAATCGACTCCGTGGCTGGCTATAGGCCTAGGAAAACGCTAAAGAAAATACATGAATGTTCCACAAAACAAGAATTAAGTGGATTTCAACTCATCGTTACCACTTACATGGGACATGTAAGTTCACTCACAGGAGACGATGAAAAAGCATCATGTTCTCCCTCATCCGTGAAAAGAAATTTGACTGCAGTCAAACACAGGGCACAAAAAAACCCCACATGTACCGAGAGGCGGGACAGACAGCAGACTGACAGTGTTTCCCTGTCATCGCTTTGTGATTTACAGGCACCTGTCCTATCAATAGATCACTAAACGATAATAACGTTCATTCTCGCAGGGAAAGGCCATACAGACTTTGACTAGCAAATTTAAACTTTTAAATTGAAAGAAGCCTAGTTAAATTTATGAAGTGGAACAGTAGCTGGCTGACAATGAGCCTGTTAACCGCTGTTTAGCCGATAGCCGGCACTTATGGGAAAACACTGCTCAAATGTATTGAATTAAAACCCATAACACAAAGCCATATGGCTGTTGATAATCTTAGAAAACTAGAAAAAAGGAAGCAGGAGCCTATTCACCAGGAGTAACCTCTGTTTGATCAATTGTTCAGTGGGCATTTGGAAGCTATAGGGAAATACCACTGCAAAGGAATTATGCAGGGCAACTTTAAAAAATGTATGCAAAAAAAACAAAAAAACAATGATTTCAAAGTTTAAAAGGCCAATTGCCCCTTAAAACCAACTCCTCTGGTTTTAAACGGCGTATGTGGCATCAATGAGTCAGAAACGTTATAGTGTCAAAATTGACTACAAAGTGTAAATAGGATCATTTGTCATAGTCAGTCTCGTCCCAAACAGAGTTTTGTACGTGAGTTTGTCACTACTTAATGGAGGGGTGGGTGTGGATTATTTACATACTCATTTTTTCCAACGATGCCCAATTTCCCAGAGACAACACGTTGTGGTACACCCCCAGCTGCCATGTGGACATTTGTCGTCAAGTCTGCATATGGGTGCAACGCACGCACATTTCACTCAGCAAATATGAGTGAAAAAGGGCTTCCATAAAGTTTGTGCAAACTTCCTATGCATTTCAACAATATTGCCAGAAATGGATTGTCAACCGTCAAACCACTGGTGTTGGTGAGTACGTTAGCTAAGTAGATAGCTGGTACTAGCTAGCTAGTAGCTACGTTTGGTTATACAACATTATTTGATAATATTAGGAGCCAGGCTAGCTATGAGAAGATCAATAACAACGGCGTCCAGTGGGGTCTTCTTGGAACAAACTGTCTGGAGGGAGAAAAATGGCAGAAGTGGATGTTATGTTTGAATCAGATGGTGTGTCGAGTGGAGATGAGTGAAGAATTGGATTACCGTGGCGAATGCAAAAGGAAATAAGAAGAAATCCAAGCCTAGTTCTGATTATTTTTTTGTTCTGAGTAAGGGTTTTGTGTATCTATGGAACAGAAGGAGCGTACTCTGCGCTTCAAGAAGATATAGGATAGGAATGTGTCGTGTTCTCTCTGGGGTGGTCATAGAAGTAAAAGCAAAGGATATACACTACATGACCAAAAGTATTTCGACAAGTATTCCTGCTCGTCAAATATCTCATTCCAAAATCATGGGCATTAATATGGAGTTGGTCCCCCCTTTGCTGCTATAACAGCCTCCACTCTTCTGGAAAGGCTTTTCACTAGATGTTGGAACATTGCTGCGTGGACTTGCTTCCATTCAGCCACAAGAGCATTAGTGAGGTCGGGCACTGATGTTGGGCGATTAGGCCTGGCTCGCTGTCGACGGTCCAATTTATACCAAAGGTGTTCGATGGGGTTGAGGTTAGGGCTCTGAGCAGGCCAGTCAAGTTCTTCCACCCCAATCAAGACAAACAATTTCTGCATAGACCTCGCTTTGTGCACGGGGGCAAAGTCGTGTTGAAACCGGAAAGGGCCTTCCCCAAACAGTTGCCACAAAGTTGGAAGTACAGAATCATATAGAACGTATGCTGTAGTGTTAAGATTGCCCTTCACTGGAATTAAGGAGCCTAAACCATGAAGAACAGCCCCAGACCATTATTCCTCCTCCACCAAACTTTACAGTTGGCACTATGCATTCGGGCAGGTAGTATTTCTCTGGCATCCAAACCCAGATTCATCCGTCAGACTGTCCGATGGTGAAGCGTGATTCATCACTCCAGAGAACAGGTCTAGAGTCCAATGGCGCCGAGTTTTACACCACTCCAGCCGATGCTTGGCATTGCACATGATGATCTTAGGCTTGTATGCGGCAGCGCGGTCAAGGAAACCCATTTCATGAAGCTCCCAACAAACCGTTATTGTGCTGACGTTGCTTCCAGAGGCAGTTTGGAACTTTAGTGTATTGAGTGTTGCAACAGAGGACAGACACACACATATATATTTTTTTACATTTGGTTTCCATGTGTTTGATGCCATTTCATTTGCTCTGTTTTGGACATTATTATGAGCTGTCCTCCCCTTCGCAGCCTCCACTGATGTAGACGGGAGGGGTATCGATTGCCAGCTGAGCCTAAATGCTGCAATTGTGAAGTGTCCTGTTAGGCTGAAGGAGACGGAGGTGGTAAGAATAAGGGCTGTCCAGCATGTCTCTTATGCGGAGGCGGTGAGAAGAGTGGAAGAAAGGAGTGAAGTTGAATAAATAATGGTAGGAGGAGTAGAGACACCAGATAATATTCCTTGCCAACAGAGGGATCCTGACATGTTGCATGTGAAGAAAGTGGACTTTGTATTAGAGGCCGACCGATAATCGGCATGGCCGATTTAATTAGGGCTGATTTCAAGTTTTCATAACAATCTGTAATCGGCATTTTTGGACGCCGATTACATTGCATTCCACGAGGAAACTGCGTGGCAGGCTGACCACCTGTTACACGAGTGCAAGTTGCTAGCTAGCATTAAACTTAACTTATAAAAAACAATCAATCTTCACATAATCACTAGTTAACTACACATGGTTGATGATATTACTAGGTTAACTAGCTTGTCCTGCATTGCATATATAAATGCCGTGCCTGTTATTTTATCATCGAATCACAGCCTACTTCGCCAAACGGATGATTTCACAAAAGCGCATTTGCGAAAAAAGCACAATCGTTGCACGAATGTACCTAACCATAAACATCAATGCCTTTCTTCAAAATCAATACACAGAAGTATATTTTTTTAAACCTGCATATTTAGTTAAAAGAAATTCACGTTAGCAGGCAATATTAACTAGGGAAATTGTGTCACTTCTCTTCCGTTCATTGCACGCAGAGTCAGGGTATATGCAACAGTTTGGGCCGCCTGGCTCGTTTCGAACTAATTTGCCAGAATTGTACATAATTATGACATAACATTGAAGGTTGTGCAACGTAACAGCAATATTTAGACTTAGGGTTGCCGCCTGTTCAATAAAATACGGAACGGTTCCGTATTTCACTGAAAGAATAAACGTTTTGTTTTCGAAATGATAGTTTCCGGATTTGACCATATTAATGACCAACGGCTCGTATTTCTGTGTTTATTATATTATAATTAAGTCTCTGATTTGATAGAGCAGTCTGACTGAGCGGTGGTAGGCGGCAGCAGGCTTGCTTCACAGCGCTGTTTATGACTTCAAGCCTATCAACTCCCGAGATTAGTAATGCCAGCCTAAAGTGCCTATTAGAACATCCAATAGTCAAAGGTATATGAAATACAAATGGTATAGAGAAATAGTCGACGCGTCATAATTCCTATAATAACTACAACCTAAAACTTCTTAACTTGGAATATTGAAGAACTGGGAATATTGAACCCCCAGCTTTCATATGTTCTCATGTTCTGAGCAAGGAACTTAAACATTAGCTTTTTTACATGGCACATATTGCACTTTTACTTTCTTCTCCAACACTTTGTTTTTGCATTATTTAAACCAAATTGAGCATGTTTCATTATTCATTTGAGACTAAATAGATTTTATTTATGTATTATATTAAGTTAAAATAAAAGTGTTCATTATTCATTCAGTATTGTTGTAATTGTCATTACAAAAAATAAATAAAAATATTTTTAAAAAGTAAAAATAATAATAATAATAATAATAATAATAATAATAATAATAATTCGGCCAATTAATCTGTATCGGCTTTTTTTTGGTCCTCCAATAATCGGTATCAGTGTTGAAAAATCATAATCGGTCGACCTCTACTTTGTAGCGTTTATTGCATTGGTTATCAACCGCACAGAGCAAACAGAGGAAATCAGAGAAAATAGGCATTGTGAGTAAGGCTGGGCGTTTTGGGGGATTTTGCAGCAGATGCAGGCACGAGCATGTTTAGGGATCAAATCAAAATGTGGTCGGTCACATACATGTGTTTAGCAGATGGTATTGCGGATGTAGCGAAATGCTTGTTTCTAGCTCCGACAGTGCAGTAATATCTAACAAGTAATATCCAACAATTTCACAACATATACCCAATACATACAAATCTAAAGGAATGGAATTTAGAATATATGAATATATGGATGAGCAATGTCAGAGCAGCATAGACTAAGATACAGTAAAATAGAATACAGTACATACATATGAAATGAGTATTTAAGTCTGATGGCCCTGATATAGAAGCTGTTTTTCAGTCTCTCGGTCCCAGCTTTGATGCACCTGTACTGACCTCGCCTACTAGATGATAGCTGGGTGCACAGGCAGTGGCTCGGGTGGTTTGTTGTCCTTGATAATCTTTTTGGCCTTCCTGTGACATCGGGTGCAGTAGGCGTCCTGTAGGGCAGGTAGTTTGCCCACGGTGATGCGTTGGGCAGTTCGCACCACCCTCTGGAGAGCCCTGTGGTTGCGGGCAGTACAGTTGCCGTACCAGGTGGTGGTACAGCCCGACAGGATACTCTCGATTGTACATCTGTAAAAGTTTGCGAATTTTAGGTGACAAGCCAAATTTCTTCAGCCGCCTTCGGTTCAAGAGGGGCTGTTGCGCCTTCACCACACTGTCTGTGAGGGTGGACCATTTCAGATTGTCAGTGATGTGTACGCCTAGGAACTTGAAGCTTTCCAACTTCTCCACTGCTGTCCCGTCGATGTGGATTGGAGGGTGTCCCTCTGCTGTTTCCTGAAGTCCACGATCATCTCCTTTGCTTTGTTGACGTTGAGTGAGAGGTCATTTTCCCGGCACCACACTCAGAGAGCCCTCACCTCCTCCCTGTAGGCTGTCTCATCATTGTTGGTAATCAAGCCTACTACTGTTGTGTCGTCTGCAAACTTGATGATTGAGTTGGAGGCATGCGTGGCCACGCAGTCATGGGTGAACAGGGAGTACAGGAGGGGGCTGAGTATGCACCCTTGTGGGGCCCCAGTGTTGAGGATCAGCGACGTGGAGGTGTTGTTTCCTAGTCCAGGACCCAGTTACACAGGGCAGGGTTCAGACCCAAGGCCTCGAGCTTAATGATAAGCTTGGAGGGTACTATGGTGTTGAATGCTGAGCTATAGTCAATGAACAGCATTCTTACATAGGTATTCCTCTTGTCCAGATGGGATAGGGCAGTGTGCAGTGCGATGGTGATTGCATCATCTGTGGATCTATTGGTGCAGTAAGCAAATTGAAGTGGTTCTAGGGTGACTAGTTTCTCAAAGCACTTCATGATGACAGAATTGAGTTACCTTTTAGCTTGTCCGGAAGCAAGACGTCGGTGTGTCCGCGACGTAGCTGGTTTGTCTTTTGTAGTCCGGAATTGTCTGTAGACCCTGCCACATACGTCTCGTGTCTGAGCCAGTGAATTGCGACTCCACTTTGTCCCTATTCTGACGTTTTGCCTGTTTGATTGCCTTGCGGAGTGAATAACTACACCGTTTGTATTCTGCCATATTCCCAGTCATCTTGCCATGGTTAAATGCGGTGGTTTGCGCTTTCAGTTTTACGTGAATGCTGACATCTATCCACGGTTTCCGGTTAGGGTAGGTTTTAATAGTCACAGTGGGTACAATATCTCCTATACACCTCCTGATAAACTCAGTCACCATATCAGTATATTTGTCAATGTTAGGCTACCCAAAACATTTCCCAGTCCACGTGATCAAAGCAATCTTGAATCATGGATTCCGAATGGTCAGACCGGCGTTGAATAGTCCTTAGCACAGGTACTTCCTGTTTGAGTTTCTGCCTATAGGACGGGAGGAGCAAAATGGAGTCGTGGTCAGATTTGTCAAAAGGAGGGGGGGGGGGGGGGGGGGCCTTGTAAGCATCTCGGAAGTTGGAGTAGCAGTGGTCGAGTGTTTTAGCAGCGCGAGTACTACAGTCAATGTGTTGATATAACTTTTTTTCTAATTTGAACTGTGACTGAAGGAGTGGGATGTTTTATATGATGTCGGGTTCTCTTCCCGCAATATCCCGTACAGCGAGTGGCGGCAATACACCAATAAGTGTAGTCTGCCATAAAAACCTTAAAGAAGAAGATGAAGGCTAGCTATGACACCACAGATGAAAGGGGAATGACATTGTAGCTATCTGAATACATCAAGCTAACATGTAATGTGGTATATGTAGCATGTCAGAGGAAGATGTGCATAGCTCAAGTTAACTAGCTACCTTGTTAACAACAGCCAACTGTAGCAGCAAATAGCAAAACGTATCAGCAAGCATTCAGCAACGTGCACAGCTGGTTGCATAGTAACAGTGTCAGCGTGACCGGCTTGAATCTATTCTGTAGTTAGTCCCTTCAATAGCATATACATTACTTCCAAACTACAGAAAGTAATTTTTTTGCTGTTGATTGACTTATGATATTTTATATCATTCACAGGCTATGTAAAAAAACCTGGTGGATTTGTTCAGCAGGGTTGTGGGAATCCCCTTACCACATCATAGCTGTTACAGAAGGATGAGGCAGTGGCCAGTCACCAGTCCCGCTTCAGGGTAATGGAGGACACTTGAATCAGGTTGATCACATTTGACCTGGTCAATGGTCAAAATACCATCTGTCCTGGAATTCACCAAACCACCATTTATAATGTAATCAGTACTGTGTGTATTTTGTATGTTGTAAGGAGGTGCCCCCTTCCACTGCATCAATGGATTACTGCTGGGCCCAGGGAGTAATGCCAACCAGTCAGTGCCATGCTGGCACGTGCCCCTTGTGAATTAGCTGTGAATCAGGATCTCTGATTGGCTACGTTCAACAGTGTATTCACTGTTGGCTTCCATGACTGTATGGTGACAGTCTTTCTCTCTCTCTCCCTCTGTGATATAGGAGCTGAAGTCAGGGCTCCTTCATATGCAGTATCTGAGACAAGAGGGGCCTGGAGCTGATCTATGCTGCCGTGCCCATCAGGAGTTGGCAAACACCTCAGAAGGGACACAAGTTGATGATTACTAATAAGACAGCACATCACAAGTAATATCACCCTTTCAATAAGTGTCACTCATCAACACTTCCTCGTTTTTCTACAGATGGGCAGAAGAGATTAGGGCTGGGCGATATGGCCAAAATATATCACAATATTTCACCTTTTTTTTTTTTTAAAGTATGACAATATTTAACATTTTTGAATACAAGTTCTGAAAGGCTTTATGAGTAGTTCATGACCCTAGGGTGGCAATGGGGCTTTGTCCATTATGATTGTTTTATACCGTTCAATCCAACATCAAACAAAAATCATTTTCAGCATTTTCATCAATTTCCACACTGTGCCATGTAGGGCTGCATGTAAATTGGTGAACTCTTGGAATCATGGAAATATGATTATTCCAATTCCATACACTGAACAAAAATACAGACGCAACAACTTCAAAGATTTCACTGAGTTACAGTTCATATAAGGATATCAGTCAATTTAAATAAATTCGTTAGGCACTAATCTATGGATTTCACATGACTAGGAATACAGACGTGCATCTGTTGGTCACAGATACCTTCTAAAATAAATGGTAGGGAAGTGGATCAGAAAACTAGTCAGTATCTGGTGTGACCACCATTTGCCTCACGCAGCATGACATCTCCTTCGCATAAAGTTGATCAGGCTGTTGATTGTGGCCTGTGGAATGTTGTCCCACTCCTCTTCAATGGCTGTGCAAAGTTGCTGGTTGTTGCCGGGAACTGGAACACGCCATCTTACACATTGACTCAGAGCATCCCAAACATGCTCAGTGGATGATATGTCTGGTGAGTATGCAGGACATCTAAGAACTGGGACATTTTCAGCATCCAGGAATTGTGTACAAATCATGGGGCCATGCATTATCATGCTGAAACATGAGGTGATGGCTGTGGATGAATGGCACGACAATGGGCCTCAGGAGCTCGTCAAGGTATCTCTGTGCATTCAAATTTGCGTTTTACCGACGGCATTAGGTTTGTTGTCCGTAGCCTATACCTGCCCATACCATAACCTCACTTCCACCATCGTGCACTCTGTTCACAACATTGACATCAGCAAACCACTCGCCAACACAACACCATACACGCCGTCTACCATCTGCCTGGTACAGTTGAAACCGGGATTCATCCATGAAGAGCACACTTCTCCAGCGTGCCAGTTGTCATTGAAGGTGAGCATTTTCCCACTGAAGTCAGTTACAAGCCGAACTGCAGTCAGGTCAAGACCCTGGCGAGAACAACGAGCACGCAGACGAGCTTCCCTTAGACTGAATCGGACAGTTTGTGCAGAAATTCTTCGGTTGTTTAAACCCACCGTTTCATCAGCTGTCCGATGGCTGGTCTCAGATGATCCCGCAGGTAAAGAAGCCGGATGTGGAGGTCCTGGGCTGGCATGGTTACACATGGTCTGTGGTTGTGAGACCGGTTAGACATACTGCCAAATTCTCTATAACGCTGTTAGAGGTGGCTTATGGTAGAGGAATTAACATAAAATTAACTGGAAACAGCTCTGGTGGACATTCCTGCTGTCAGCATGCCAATTGCACGCTCCCACAAAACTTGAGCCATCTGTGGTATTGTGTTGTGTGACAAAACGGTACATTTTAAAGTGGCCTTTTATTGTCCCCAGCACAAGGTGCACCTGTGTAATGATCATGCTGTTCAATCAGCTTCTTGATATTCCACACCTGTCAGGTAGATGGATTATCTTGGCAAAGGAGAAATGCTCACTAATAGGGATGTAAACAAATTTGTGCACAAGATTTTATTTCAGCTCATGAAACATTTTACAACACTTTACATATTATGTTTATATTTTTGTTCAGTGTATATTATTCTATATTATTATGAGGTATTGTGTGTAGATGGGTGAGAGAGAAATCTAAATTAATACATTTTTAATTCAGGCCTTAACTGCATTTTTTTCAGGAATAAGTCAAGATGAATGAATACATTCTGAAGGCACCAAGTCATAATTATGAGATCCATTTAGGCAATCTGTATCAAGTGTCCAATGTGCACTTTCTAGCGTAACCTTATATCCTTTAGTCAATCAAAATAGCCTCCAACACTCTACTCAGCAAATTGATGTAGTCTATCACAGTGCCACCCGTTTTGTCACCAAAGCCCCATATACTACCCACCACTGCGACCTGTATGCTCTCATTGGCTGGCCCTCACTTCATATTTGTCTCCAAATTCACTGGCTCCAGGTCATCTATAAGTCTTTGCTAGGTAAAGCCCTGCCTTATCTCAGCTCACTGGTCACCATAGCAGCACCCACCCGTAGCACGCGCTCCAGCTGGTATATTTCACTGGTCATCCCCAAAGCAAACTCCTCCTGTGGCCGCCTTTCCTTCCAGTTCTCTGCTGCCAATGACTTGAACGAATTGCAAAAATCACTGAAGCTGGAGTCTTATATCTCCCTCACTAACTTTAAGCATCAGCTGTCAGAGCAGTTTACTGATCATTGCACCTGTACACAGCCCATCTGTAAATAGCCCACCCAACTACCTCATCCCCATAGTTATTTATTTTTGCTCCTTTGCACCCCAGTATCTCTCCTTGCACATTCATCTTCTTTAAATCTATCACTCCAGTGTTTAATTGCTAAATTGTAATTATTTCGCCACTATGGCCTATTTATTGCCTTACCGCCCTAATCTTACTACATTTGCACACACTGTATATAGATTTTTCTATTGTGTTATTGACTGTACGTAATCACACATTGTTTGTGTGCATGTGAGAGAGAGGGAGCGAGAGAGTTTGTGGTGACATTGTTTTGTTGATGCGAGTTGGTGCCTGTTTGATGACATCTGGTTGACATCAGATTTAATTATTCAATTAAATCCATTAAAGGGGCAATCTGGGATTGGTACATACATTTTTGGACTTAATTTAATATATAACTATTGATTCTTGAAGAATGCAACTTAAAAAAATGGCTCATGAGCAATGGTCTTACCCCATCAGAAACTAAAATACAGTATATGTTTGTTTTAGTACATTGTTTGTAATGACTGACTATCTCATAACTCGTAGTCCGAATTGTTTTGGGGATGTCGAAAACAAGCTTCCATATTCATATTTCTGTTTGACTTGAAATAAAACCCATTACCTCTGCCACATTTTTTTAATTATATTAAATGGTTTAACAATCTCTAATAAATACCTGCCAAATCGATATGCTCCTATGAACTTCATATGTTGGGTCCTTTTACATGTAAATTACCTAAAGCTCAGGCCATGGGCTGATGGTGAGGCTGTCAACGCAAGGCAAGCCAACTTCAGGTAAATCATGTCGCCAAACGGCGTATTGTTGCTGTCAACCTTCTACCCCCACTTATCATGAAACAAACCAGGCTTCCTAGAAATCATAACACACCCATGAATACAATTCTTGTCAGGGAAGATTAGTACAGACTAAATGGCACTAAAATGCGCGATACGTACCCCATTTTGCTTGGTTGTTAAATCGAAGGGAAGGGATTCAGTCCGTGGGCGCAGGGCTCCAAAGGCGGAGTGAACAATCTAGGTAATGTGTTTTTCCTCTCCAATAAGCAGCTCTTCACAGCGCTGTTGACGTCTGTGGCTTGACAGGAGATTCTAGATAGTCAGTGCGGTTCCCTTCACGCCGACATGTCTTGCAAGTCTGTTCTACGCTATAGGGTGTTGGTTCAAAGTTCACCCAAACAAACGTGTCGGTGGATTCATGATGACCGAAACCATCGGTGTTGACGTTGGCGAAATTAAACGCACTCTTCAATCATGCTCAATGGGAAGCTAAAGCACGGAGGATATAGCAGCTAAGCTAACGTTGGCTACCGAGGCGCACATACATGACTGACGGTTCTTAATTACAAAGTAGCGCGAGCTCCTTTTACACTTAAAAAGGCAGGAAAAATAGGGACCGCTTGCATTGATATTGGCAGCACACCATCTTCTCGTCTGCGAAAAAAATGCTTGAAATATCCACTTGGTTCTAGACGGATTTGGGTATTACTATTACAGCTCTGCACGGCGGTCCTCTCCGTTGACTTGCATTTCGCTACTCTCCAAAGATGATACCGCTCTCAAAATGTGACCAGCTGCGTGCACCGCAGTTATCCTCAGGCGAGAAAAATGCTTAACATTCATTCTTGCTTCTCACTTTGAAAGGCCCGACTGTTCAACGTTCCAAAATGTAACGTTACTCGTTGCTCAATCCCTGGCGTCGTAAGTGCCATCAAAATTCCTCTAGCAGCTATCCTACTACAGTTTATCAAAATGCATAAATCTGCGGCAATAATAAACTCATTTTAGCTACAGGGAAAAATATCAATTTTTATGTCGAATAGGTTTCATCTCCCATCTGTTTCCGCGGAAAGACTTGGTACATTCTCATGGCTCCATAGTCTCCTCTAGTCAGACCAAACCAGCTACCGGCATCTTCAACGCCTGGTCAAATAAGGCCGAATATGAAATGCTATGCTGAATTAAGTTCAAATAAGAAAAATAGCCAATTCGTTGATTTTATTCATCAGACAGGGATTTAAAATGTCAAATCACGGCCAGTCTTTGCTCCATCGAACGCCTCCCTTTTTCTCCAGCCGTCTGTGTAGCGTCTGATCTCTCCAATCATCCCATTCATCACCTCTCTCAACCCATCCTCCCGTTCTGTTCACTGAAAGCATGAAATTGGCCCTACGTGATCACGCCGCCCCTCCGCACAACGTCACCGTATCCTTAGAAATCTGACGCAATAAAATAGTTCCGTCATTTCCGTTTAGCAACTGAGGAAAAGTTCGTATTATACCTCAGTGGTAGCAACCTGCAGTTTATTATGGGTCCTATAATAAACCTGCAATAAACATGTAATGCAATATTACGTTAAAGTTTTTCATTGCGGTATGTTTTGTGACCATGGATTGGATGAGAAATCGGACCTACATTATATGTATATGACCTTTCCAAAGCATCCACTAATTCAGCACACTGCACAGATCTCTTAGATTAACTATTAGAATTCTACATGAATGATTCACCCAGAGGTCGACTTTATAGATAGCCACCATATTACTACTCTACAACTCTCAAGGACATATTTAGTTACCCTATATACATTAAAAGCATACACAGAATGATAATCAATGCAGTGTATACATCATTGACTTGTTCCAGTTAGGTTATTGTGTAATTGATGGTGGACACCTTGTGGACATTGGATGTCAGTGGCAAATGTGGCCACTACAGTGTGACTATTTACTGTTATTGAACTCAGGTTCCCACCCTTCAGCTTGTTTTCTTTTCAACCAGACAACAGTGGCATATTGGCCTTCAGTTTTTACCTATGTTAAGGGCTTGTTGTATGCTTGCCATTCTCTCTTTGGCATCAAGAGGATCCTTCTTGCATGCAATATGGCATGTCTGTTATCAGATGTGTTATCAGTGTTATCAGAATACTAAATCTAATTATCAAACACTGTTACCGAACCTGGCTGTTATCAAATTGTTCTGGGCTGTTCATTGCTTCAAATAAATCACAGATTTTGGGCGTGCCCTTGTGCTAATGGAATTTCACTGAAACATAACATTCTCCTGCCCTGTCCCTTAAATCCTCACCTCACATTTGAATTACCACCTGAGAAGAGAGTGAGCAGGGAACATGGCTATATACAGGTAATTGACAATATATTGGAAACACTTCTGTAAATGAGGAATACAAAGTATATTGAAAGCAGGTGCTTCCACACAGGTGTGGTTCCTGAGTCAATTAAGCAATTAACATCCCATCATGCTTAGGGTGATATATAAAAGTGCTGGGCCGGCCATTATTTTGGCTGCCATGGCAATGCCCCCATAGGATTACAATTTCCCCATCCACAGGACACGAGTGGTCACTGAATGGTTTGATGAGCATGAAAACGATGTAAAGCATATGCCACGGCCGTCTCAGTCACCAGATCTCAATCCAACTGAACACTTATGGGAGATTCTGGTGTGGCGCCACCATCAACAAAACACCAAATTATAGAATTCTCGTGGAAGAATGGCGTCACATCCCTCCGATAGAGTTCCCGACACTTGTAGAATATATGACGAGGTGCATTGAAGCTGTTCTGGCGGCTCGCGGTGACCCAATTTCCTATTAAAACACTTTATGTTGGTGTTTCCTTTACTTTGGCAGTTACCTGTTTATATGTACACCAACGTTCAACAGTTTGGGGTCACTTAGAAATGTCCTTCTTTTTGAAAGAAAAGCACATTTTTTGTCCATTAAAATAACATCAAATTGATCAGAAATACAGTGTATTGATGGTGCAGCTAGAACCATTTGAGGATCTGAGGACCCATGCCAAATCTTTTCAGTCTCCTGAGGGGGAATAGGTTTTGTCGTGCCCGCTTCACGACTGTCATGGCACACCAAGAAACTTGAAGCTCTCAACCTGCTCCACTACAGCCCCGTCGATGAGAATGGGGTGTGCTCGTTCCTCTTTTTCCTGTAGTCCACAATCATTTCCTTTGTCTTGATCCCGTTGAGGGAAAGGTTGTTGTCCTGGCACCACATGGCCATGTCTCTGATCTCCTCCCTATAGGCTGTCTCGTTGTTGTCGGTGATCAGGCCTACCACTGTTGTGTCATCGGCAAATTTAATGGTGTTGGAGTCGTGCCTGGCCGTGCAGTCATGAGTGAACACGGAGTACAGGAGGGGGCTGAGCATGCACCCCTGAGGGGCCCCGGTGTTGAGGATCAGCATGGCGGATGTGTTGTTACCTACCCTTAACACCTGGGGGCGGCCCGTCTGGAAGTCCAGGATCCAGTTGCAGAGGGAGGTGTTTAGTCCCAGGGTCCTTAGCTTATTGATGAGTTTTGAGGGCACTATGGTGTTGAACGCTGAGCTGTAGTCAATGAATAGCATTCTCACCTAGGTGTTCCTTTTGTCCAGGTGGGAAAGGGCAGTGTGGAGTGCAATAGAGACTGCATCATCTGTGGATCTATTGGGGTGGTATTCAAATTGGAGTGGGTCTAGGGTTTCTGGGATGATGGTGTTGATGTGAGCCATGACCAGCCTTTCAAAGCACTTAATGGCTACAGACGTGAGTGCTAGGGGTCGGTAGTCATTTAGGCAGGTTACCTTAGTGTTCTTGGGCACACTATGGTGGTCTACTAAACACATGTTGGTATTACAGACTCGGACTGGGAGAGGTTGAAAATGTCAGTGAAGACACTTGCTAGTTGGTCAGCGCATGCTCACAGTACACGTCCTGGTAATCTGTCTGGCCCTGCGGCCGTATTTGCCTCGAAGCGAGCATAGAAGTAGTTTAGCTCGTCCGGTATGCTCATGTCACTCGGCTGTGCTTCTCTTTGTAGCTCTCGGCTGTGCTTCCCTTTGTAGTCTGTAATGGTTTGCAGGCCCTGCCACATCCGACAAGCGTCAGACCCGGTGTAGTACAACTCGATCTCAGTCCTGTATTGACGCTTTGCCTGTTTGATGGTTCGTTGGAGGACATAGCGGGATTTCTTATAAGCTTCCGGGTTAGAGTCCCGCTCCTTGAAAGCGGCAGATCTAGCCTTTAGCTCAGTGCGGATGCTGCCTGTAATCCATGGCTTCTGGTTGGGGTATGTACATACGGTCACTGTGGGGACGATGTCATCGATGCACTTATTGATGGAGCCAATGACAGATGTGTTGTACTCCTCAATGCCTTTGGAGGAGTCCCGGAACATTTTCCAGTCTGTGCTAGCAAACCAGTCCTGTAGCTTAGCATCTGCTTCATCTGACCACTTTTTTATTGATCTAGTCACTGGTGCTTCCTGCTTAAATATTTGCTTGTAAGCAGGAATCAGGAGGATAGAATTATGGTCAGATTTGCCAAATGGAGGGCGAGGGAGAGCTTTGTATGCATCTGTGTGTGTGGAGTATAGGTGCTCCGGAGTTATTTTACCTCTGGTTGCCCATTTAACATGCTGATAGAAATTTGGTAAAACTGATTTAAGTTTCCCTGCATTAAAGTCCTCGGCTACTAGGAGCGTCGCCTCTGGGTGAGTGTTTTCTTGCTTGCTTATGGTGGAATACAGCTCATTCAATGCTGTCTCAGTGCCAGCCTCTGACTGTGGTGGTATGTAAACATGACTAATGATTACACCCTAAATCAGCTAGATACAAGCGGTATTGAATGTGTCACTGTCTGTCACCTTCTGTCACCTCAAATATTTATCTCGAACCTGTGTGCACCTACGTTGTAAACTTTCATTCAGTCTAGGTTGTAGCAACCTCATGATGGGAATAGGGAAAATGTGAGTATCATGTAGTAGCCTAAACCTATTACTGTTACATAGAACTTGGCGAATGGAATATGAATGACAGTCATCCAATATGCTGTAACTGAAATAAGGTCATGCTCATAAAAAAAAATGTCTTCCCTCATCTTAAACAGCACCGACCACCACTGCTACACAGACCTGTATGAAGAGGCGGGAGGCAGAAAGGAAGGAGTGAAGGATGAAGACACAGAGAGTATGACATCTGAATGGTCTTTCCACAGCAGACACTCAGAACGGAAGGCCAGGGGGTACCTGGAGAAGTTTGTCCTGAAGGATGAGACTCCCGTGGTGGAGCTGGAAGGGTAACCAGCTGTAGAGGAAGGCTTCAGAACTTGGGCCCAGGAATCATGCGCTGGACAGCTTTTTCTCACACCCTGAGTCTGAGCATGACATGACAGATTTCTTCCTGACGAACGCCAGGTTCTCTCCATCCGATGATCGGTACATTCCATAACTGGATAAAGAAAAGAACAATGCAGAACCTGTGAAGGGGGATAAACATGTCAAGGCAGACGATAACGTTTTAAAGACAGTGCAGGAAGCGCCTCAGCCCCAAGTGGTGGAAGAAGGGAAAACCACGGAATTGGGAGCGAGACACAGGGCATCGTCACAGATATAAATGACCCAGAGTCTTCCTCTGAGGTGACTGGTGGGGGGAGTGTCACTGAGCCCCCCACAGACCTAGACCTCTCACACAAGCATGATGCTCCCACAGAGGAACTACAAACCCTCCCGTTTCCTCTGAGTGACAGCGGAACCCAGCAGATAACCAATCAGGAAGCTCCAAAGCCAGTAGCCCTGCTTAGAAGGATGCCAGTTGCACCTCTCAAGACCTCTCTGAATCTAGCGCCAATGGCTCAAGCCCATACCCCAGTCGAGATCCTGGAGGAGGGAGTAGGGGTTTGAGGGAAGGAAGAGAGGGAGGAGGAGAAAGCCAAGGCATCACCAGTTGACGGCTCATCCTCATTTTACCAATCCCAGATTGCACTGCTATCAAGTATAGCTACTGACCCACCAATTGAAGAAGGGAAAGAAAAGCCACTAGACAATGAACCAGTAAAAGTAGAGAACAAAAATACTTAATTGGCTGAGGGAAACACAGAACCACATCAGGCTGAGGAGAGTGACAGCCCCAAACCAGATACTGACCCAGTATTGACAGGAGAGGAGACTAAAACAGAACCTGAGAAAGGAGAGACTGAACCAGAGAAAGGATAGACAGAACCAGCTGAGTCAGCTAAGCCAGAGGTTGAACCAGAGAAAGGAGGGGGCAGCAGTGAGACTGCATCAGCTACAGTACAACAAGAGCTAGCCAGACCTCTCCTCCTGCTACTGCCGTAATGCCTGAACCAGCCAAAGATAGCAGAAGATGCATCCTCCTTTAGCCTTGTTTAGTGTCGCACCCTGATCTGGTTCACCTGTCCTTGTGATTGTCTCCATCCCTCCAGGTGTCGCTTATTATCCCCAGTGTATATATCCCTGTGTTTCCTGTCTCTCTGTGCCAGTTCGTCTTGTTTGCCAAGTCAACCAGCGGTTTTCCTTGCTCCTATTTTTCCCAGTCTGTTTGATTCTAGTCCTCCTGGTTTCGACCCTTGCCTGTCCTGACTCTGAACCCGCCTGCCTGACCACTCTGCCTGTTCTGACTACCAGCCTGCCTATCCCCTTGTATTGTTTTGGACTCGGATCTGGTTTCTGACCCCTTCCTGGCCTGACCTCGAGACTGCCTATCGTCTGGTTCTGTTTTGACTCTGACCTGGTTTATGAATTCTCGCCTGTCCCCGACCCGCCTTTGCCTACTCCCTTTGTTATAATAAATATTGGAGCTCTACCATCTGCCTCCTGTGTCTGCATTTGGGTCTCGCCTTGTGCCCTTATAGTTTAGGCGAAAAATACAATATCCTTTTAGTCTTCTTGGCATTATGCCACAGCAATTTGGAATGGAGAGGTCAAATTATGAATTGACGCAAAAATGACAGAATGTCACCTTTTTTTCTGGATATTTTTATGCATAAGTGTTTGTTTTAGCATTTTAAATCAATGGCACCTTTCTGGGCCCCTTTTTTGGCCAGATAAAGCCTACTCCTGGAAATAAAGGCACTTTCAATGGAGATTCTCCATTGAGCAGTAATTGTTAGGTTATTACCATTTTATCATGTAATGTCTAAGTAAATACCTGATCATTTCTGTACTGTAAAATAAAGTGCTAGCTGTATTCCTCTCCTTTTGTGCCTAAGAGAGGAATACACCCGCTGGTTCAGATCATCCAATCCCCTCTGTGTTGATGGATTGTAGCTGGTTGAGATATGGCTTTGTGTGTGTGTTTGAGAAATAGGAGCAGTGATGTGCAGTGAGGTCAGTGGCTGGGTAACCACTAGCTAAAAAGTTCACCATACAACAGATAGCGCCAACAACTAGAGTGACATAAACTATGAACTGAAATTGACAAACAATTTTCGGGGGATCTAAATTCCACCCCTTGCCTCTACTTATAAATAATTGTCACTGAGCATGACAACCCCCATCTTGACACTGTGTCGCTGTAATACCTCAGACACACCGATAGGATTGTCAAACGTTTGCCTGTCGACAGTACTTAGCACCTCTGAACAGTGTCAGCAATCAATCGCTTTTGTGTTCACTCTTTTGTGTTCACACAAAGACCTTAAAATACTCCAAAGCCCCATAAATACTCCATAGATTCCAAGCAAACTGCACTAATTTTGCTTTTTTTAGAAAGCACTTGTTGATACTAGCCAAAACTACCTAGCAAGATGACGAAGATTTCCAATTTTGGAATGGCAGTGTCAGCCAATCAGCTCCTTTGTTGTTCAACCATTCCATAATGACTGCCGTGGCTACTGTTGTGGCAGTTCACTTAAAAACTAGCAATCATTCAATCTTCTCCTGTAACAGTTGAGATAATGGGACAATTCTGAGTACAACGCATTTCTCCTCTTTGGATTGAGTTATGTTTCCTGAGCCATACTTCATGTCGGCTCCCCCGGTGTCTTAATCTACACAGGGAGCCTGTCCAACCCTAGTGCAGCTGTCAGCGACCGGATCTGCTGGCTACATGTTGCTAAGTTCAGTGGGAGGCTGGGAGTTTGTGTTTTCTTGACCAAAGCTTGTTATCATAGTTCAATATTTAGGATTAGCTAGCCACAGGAGGATATTCATTCTCAACACAAACTATTCTCACACTCAGAGTTTTCAAACTGTACTATCTGTCTTTGCTATTCTGCTGCTTCTAACAAGATGAGATTTGAAAGGATTCCCTTCGCAAGACAAGGGGTAGGCTATTACTCAAATACTACAGTACAAAGGAGGTTTTGAAAACTCTGTGACAATACTGTATCCATGTCTCATTTCCATTATCTGCACACTGATTTCAAATCAAATCACATTTTATTGGTCACATACACATATTTAGCAGATGTTATTGCGGGTGTAGTGAAATGCTTGTGTTCCTAGCTCAAACAGTGCAGTAGTATCTAACAATTTACAAGAAAGGAATTAAGAAATATATAAATATTAGGACGAGCAATGTCAGAGTGGCATTGAATAGAATACAGTATATACATATGAAATTAGTAAAACAATATGTAAACACTATGTGACTAGTGTTCCATTATTAAAATGACCAGTGATTCCATGTCTATGTACGTACATAGGGCAGCAGCCTCTAAGGTGCAGGGTTGAGTAACCGGGTGGTAGCCGGCTAGTGACAGTGACTAAGTTCAGGGCAGGGTACTGGATGGAGGCCAGCTAGTGTTAGCTATTTAACAGTCTGGCTGCAGTGTGCCGACACAGCAGAATGCTGATCCTGTACCCAGGACCAGATGCTCCGAACCTGGAGGAGCTAGTCCAGAACCAAGTCCTGAAACAGGAAGACCGGAACCAGGGAGACCAGGATGTGAGGGCAGTGGGACACAACATCATCATCATCATCATCGATGGCACCTGGAGCCAGGCCAAATACATTTTCCTCAGAAATACCATTCTCCACCAGCCCAAACAGGTGGAATTGCTACAGTCCAACAGGGCACAATGTATTTAGTACAATGTAACCAGGGTACATTACACTGGGGTGTATTGATTAAGTATAATAGACGCAGGGTACTTTACACTGGGGGTGTATTGATAAAGTACAATGAAACCAATTTAATAGTCCCAAAAGTGCAAACTACAAGCTAAATCAAGCGCTTTCAAGTATATAAACTCAGCAAAAAAGGAAACGTCCTCTCACTGTCAACTGCGTTTATTTTCAGCAAACTTAACATGTGTAAATATTTGTATGAACATAACAACATTCAACAACTGAGACATGAACTGAACAAGTTCCACAGACATGTGACTAACAGCTATGGAATAATGTGTCCCTGAACAAAGGGGGGGTCAAAATCAAAAGTAACAGTCAGTATCTGGTGTGGCCACCAGCTGCATTAAGTACTGCAGTTCATCTCCTCATGGACTGCACCAGATTTGCCAGTTCTTGCTGTGAGATGTTACCCAACTCTTCCACGAAGGCACCTGCAAGTTCCCGGACATTTCTGTCTGGCCCTAGCCCTCACCCTCCGATCCAACAGGTCCCAGACATACTCAATGGGATTGAGATCCGGGCTCTTCGCTGGCCATGGCAGAACACTGACATTCCTGTCTTGCAGGAAATCACGCACAGAACAAGCAGTATGGCTGGTGGCATTGTCATGCTGGAGGGTCATGTCAGGATGAGCCTGCAGAAAGGGTACCACATGAGGGAGGAGGATGTCTTCCCTGTAACACATAGTGTTGAGATTGCCTGCAATGACAACAAGCTCAGTCCGATGATGCTGTGACACACCGCCCCAGACCATGACGGACCTCCACCTCGATCCCGCTCCAGAGTACAGGCCTCGGTGTAACGCTCATTCCTTCGATGATAAACGCGAATCCGACCATCACCCCTGGTGAGACAAAACCGCGACTTGTCAGTGAAGAGCACTTTTTGCCAGTACTGTCTGGTCCAGTGACGGTGGGTGTGTCCCCATAGGCGACGTTGTTGCCGGTGATGTCTGGTGAGGACCTGCCTTACAACAGGCCTACAAGCCCTCAGTCCAGCCTCTCTTAGCCTATTGCGGACAGTCTGAGCACTGATGGAGGGATTTGTGCGTTCCTGGTGTAACTCGGGCAGTTGTTGTTACCATCCTGTACCTGTCCCGCAGGTGTGATGTTCGGATGTACCGATCCTGTGCAGGTGTTGTTACATGTGGTCTGCCACTGTGAGGACGATCAGCTGTCCTTCCTGTCTCCCTGTAGCGCTGTCTTAGGCGTCTCGCAGTACGGACATTGCAATTTATTGCCCTGGCCACATCTGCAGTCCTCATGCCTCCTTGCAGCATGCCTAAGGCACGTTCATGCAGATGAGCAGGGACCCTGGGCATCTTTCTTTTGGTGTTTTTCAGAGTCAGTAGAAAGGCCTCTTTAGTGTCCTAAGTTTTCATAACTGTGACCTTAATTGCCTACTGTCTGTAAGCTGTTAGTGTCTTAACGACCGTTCCACAGGTGCATGTTCATTAATTGTTTATGGTTCATTGAACAAGCATGGGAAACAGTGTAAACCCTTTACAATGAAGATCTGTGAAGTTATTTGGATTTTTACGAATTATCTTTGAAAGACAGTGTCCTGATAAATAAACGTTTCTTTTTTTGCTGAGTTTATATTTGGCCGTGGTCTGATTATTTGTAGTGTTGAAATGGAGTCTGCTGTGTTGAGTATTTCAGGTACAGTTGAACAATAGTGAGCAGACCAGCCAGTATTGTATTCATTCTCAGCCCTCTAACATCTGTCTGTCCACCCTGGAGTGTGCTGCTGTCACCCTGTCCATGCTAGAGAGGAATTAAGCTATACCAGAAGGTGGGTACTATATAGACCTACACTGTGTACAAGTCATTAAGAACACTTGCTCTTTCCATGACATAGACTGACCAGGTGAATCCAGGTGAAAGCTATGATCCCTTATTGATGTCACTTGTTAAATCCACTTCAATCAGTATAGATGAAGGGGAGGAGACAGGTTAAAGAAGGATTTCTAAGTCTTGAGACAATTGAGACATATATACAACAAACTGAAGTGCCTTTGATCGAGGTATGGTAGTAAGTGCCAGGCTCGCTGGTTTATGTCAAGAACTGCAACGCTGTTGGGTTTTTCACACTCAATAGTTTCCTGTGTGTATCAAGAATGGTCCACCACTCAAAGGACATCCAGTGTATTGGAGTCAACATGGGCCAGCTTCCCCGTGGCACATAGAGTCCATTCCCCGACGTATTGAGGCTGTTCTGAGGGCAGCCTTAACCTTCTGCGCATAAGGCCGCCACAGACCCACACCATGATGCCGGAGGGCCCTTTACAACAACCTTCCTGAACAGGGCCAGGTCCAGGGTGTGTTAACCTGTGCTCCTGTCACTGTATGTGACTTGTCATTTCCTCTTCCTGTCTCCGTTGCAGCCGCAGCTCCTCCAGGTTCTGTTGAAGCCTCTGCAGGCTCTGTGCTCCTTCCAGCTGCAGCAAGGGGCCCAGGTCCACCACAGCTGCCCTAGATGAGGGACTACTAGGTTGTGTCTGAAAGGAATGGACACCCTGGCCTATCCCTCATGTAGTTCACTACTTTTGACCTGAATGCAATTTCACTTAATTTCTTCCACTTTTCCCAGATGTTTGTGCAGTACACTGCCATTCAGGCTCCCTCAAGGATTTAAAGCTGCAATATGTACGTTTTTGGGTGACCTTACAAAATTCACATAGAAATGTGAGTTATAGATCTGTCATTTTCATTTAAAGCACGTCCCAGAAGCAGTATCTGTTCTATGTGTGTTGTGTCTATGCTTCCCGTTCTTAAGTTTTACTTTCGGTTTTGTACACCAGCTTCAAACAGCTGAAAATACAATATTTGTGGTTATGGAAAATATATTTCATAGTGGTTTAAATGGTACAATGATTCTATACACTATACTTGCTTGTTTTGTCACATAAACTGAAATTAGGCAAACTATTAGAATTTTAACAACCAGGAAATTGAGAAGTGATTTCTGCATAGTTCACCTTTAAAACAATTGGATCAGAGTGCATGGTGTAGCTACCATAGAAGATATAACTGTTTTATATCTATGCTGGCTACCTCCATATTTCCAATCCAATGTGTGGTTATTTTAAATGATGTCTTATTTGTTTTTATACATATGTTGAAATAAATTATGAATAAGAAAAGTGACCGATGTCCTATTTGATTATGTAAAACATTGTGATGGAATGCTGCATGTGAACTAAAGGACATACAGTATTTGACATAACCCATCCACTCGCGACTGGCGCAGTTAACGCACCCGAGAGCCCGCGGGCAAAACTGATGTTTTAACAGAAAAAGGCAGAACATTGTATCGCGCCGCTGGTGTAGTGGTATCATGCAAGATTCCCATTCTTGCGATCCGGGTTCGATTCCCGGGCGGCGCAAGTGGTTTGGTACATTTTATCCCAATTTTGTCCTACATTTTGAATGCACATAAAACCAAATGTAAACCATGCCATCTGTAGCACAAATATGATTTTGGCCATTCTGCCAGTGCCTTCAACGAAGCCACAGTGCGCATGCGAAGCCGTATATCCGCTCTCTTTCTCCGCCATCTTATGTCGCCTTTCCATTGTTCATTGAAGTTAGCAGGGGTGGCGGAGCTATTTACTGCGCATTAAAACATTTTCGGGATATTGTTCAGTTGACATCAGCAAAATACGGGAAAGGAGCAAGAATCCAAGGTCATCATAGAATACGACACACGTGGATTTTTCGCTCAGGGTTCGAGCTCACACCTCGTCGGAAAATATGATGGACGACGAACAACCCAAGACTCTGTATGTATGAATAGCGGCAAGCTAACTAGCCGACTGACCGTTTATTTTAAGTATCATCATGTAGCGGTGCATGTATCATTTGCATTTTCATAATATGTGATCCGTAATAGTCATGTCAGTCAGTTCTCCACCCTCCTGTTTTCTAGTTGTGAGCCAGCCGCACTGGCTAACTTAGCTAGTTAACATGTCAGACGTGTCCATTTTTTTTAGACAAAGCAAAGGCTGTAACGTTATTTTGTTGCCGACACTGTTGCCACAAAATTTTGAATTTCGACATTTATTGATATTGCGATGTTCTTATTAGCTTATACTACGGGAGTTAACTGTTAATTATTGTATATGTTGGTAATAGCAGTTATTCGAGAGAGACTAGCATGCTGCTAACTATCTTGCTTGCTAACTAACGTTAACTCTTGTCTGCAGCATGCCGGGCCTCTAGTTTCAGTATTATGCGAAGCAATGCTGTTGTCATCAGTCTGATACCTTTCCACACCGGTGACCATACTCTACAATATCTGTGAAATCATAACCTACCTGCTAACGTTGGCTAGCTAGCTACAATTTAACTAGCGACATTGCTCGGCGTACATCAATGACCAATCAGACATCTGTGTTATGTTGACCAATGTTCGCTAACTTGCCGTCCATACCGCTACAAATCTGAGATTCAAATTTGGTTTGTCAGCTAACATTTGTATGTCGCAGTTTCGGTGTTGTTACTACAACACTGCCATGTATGATAGCTAATGCACATAGCTATTAGCTAGTTAGTTAAGGAACATAATAAATGTAATGCAATGTGAAAGCGTGGCCTAGTCTTGTCGGATGCCGAGTTTCAGTTTCTGGGGCCTAGGCGCCTAACGTTACTAGCTCAAGGAAATTCTAACCTTGAATGTTACTGTATCAATCAATGTATGTTGCTTTTTCTCGCAGAAGACATAAACTGTGACAGTCACGAAATCTCAGGTGTGACAATGTTACAAATAATATGTACAGTAGCTGTAAAAAACGGTCGGGTGTTTACTGTTTCCAAACAGCCCAGCTAACTTTACTTGACTGTTGTTTTTCTTCTTTGTATGGCGCATCTCTGTATTGGTTTCAGTATCACCTCAGTTGGCTTCTTCATGTGGCCACTGGCTATACCGTGCCTTGCTTGGGCTGGTATCCATTTTAAGACGTGAACTCCCAATATCCCAAATGGGTAAATCCGTTTGAAATCAATAACTTTTTGACAACATCCACTTTGATTTAAACAACAATTTACATACATGTTTGCCCATAGAATACGTTTTCAGAAAGTGGATTTTTGGACTTGTGTGCCAAAACGTTCAGGAGATAAAGGTGCTCAAAGTTGACATATTGTATACACCACCATACCATGAGACATCTATGGAAGCCTGTTCCCACAACCCCCCAAAATGTACCAGACAGAGTTATGAGATAGTAAGTATATCGAATTAATGTTTTAGTGCAATGTGCCAAATGCCTGTATTGCAAGGAACACTTTTTTTGAGTGTTCTATGTCTTTTTGGTCTATGCTCCTTCTGTGCTGTGTGCACTGTGCACCTTCACACACAGAGACCAAGCCCCTCCACCTATCACTCACAACTAACGACAAAAGATAACTTCTTCCTCTCTGACAACAAGTAATTTAAACTCGCTATTTGTGTTTGAGATTTGGTCCAACAGATTCAGTTATATGCGCACCGAAACACTTAGATACATTATTTGACTGTAATAGACGAGAACTGAATGTTTATAACGATGCTCTTTTTATGTATTACCTCCCAAAACGTAGAACAGAGCAGACCCTACTAAAACTAGAGTAACAATGAACATAATTGTGGAAAATGTATGCTCAGTTCTTTTGCTCGAGGCATTGCAGTACCATGTACCACCGGCAGAATTTTCGCCACAGACTTATGTGCTAGCTGTCTAGTCGGCAATGAGCATAAAAATACATATTTATATAAGGAATTGTGAACTAGTTTTCATTCTGAGAAATAAGTATCTTACCTTTTTTGGGTTACTACATGATTCCATATGTCATTTTATAGTTTTGATGTCTTCACTATTCTACAATGTAGAAAATAGTAAAACTAAAGAAACACTTGAATGAGTAGGTGTCCAAACCTTTGACTGGTACTGTAAGTATTCAGACCCTTTGCTATGAGATTCAATTGAGCTCTGGTGCATCCTGTTTCCATTGATCATCCTTGAGTCCACCTGTGCTAAATTCAATTGATTGGAGATCATTTGGAATGGCACACCTGTTTTATATAAGCTTGACCGTGCATGTCAGAGCAAAAACCAAGTCACAAGGTCAAAGTCATTTTCCGTAGAGCTCCGAGACAGGATTGTGTCGAGGCACAGATCTGGGGAAGGGTACTAAAACATTTCTGCAGCATTGAAGGTCCCCAAGAACACAGTGGCCTCCATCATTCTTAAATGGAAGAAGTTTGGAACTTCCAAGACTCTTCCTAGAGCTGGCCGCCCGGCCAAACTGAGCCGTCGGGGGAGAAAGGCCTTAGTCAGGGAATTGACCAAGAACCCAAGTGGCCAGACGGAAGACACTCCTCAGTAAAGGGCACATGAAACCCTGCTTGGAGTTTGCCAAAAGGTACCTCAAGGACTCTCAGACCATGAGAAACAAGATTCTCTGGTCTGATGTCACCAAGATTGAACTATTTGGCCTGAATGCCAAGAGTCACGTCTGTAGCAAACGTGGCACCATCCCTACGGTGAAGCGTGGTGGCAGCATTATGCTGTGTGGATTTTTTTCAGCGGCAGGGACTGGGACACCTAGTCAGGATCAAGGCAAAGATGAGCGGAACTAAGTACAGTGAAATCCTTGATGAAAACCCTTTACAGAGCGCTCAGGACCTCCGACTGGGTGCGAAGGTTCATCTTCCAACAGGACAACGACCCTAAGCACACAGCCAAGACAACGCAGGAGTGACTTTGGGACAAATCTCTGAATGTTCTCGAGTGACCCAGACTTGAACCCGATCGAACATCTCTGGAGAGACCTGAAGGTAGCTGTGCAGCAAAGCTCCCCATCCAACCTGACAGAGCTTGAGATCAGCACAGAAGAATTGGAGAAAGTTCTCAAATACAGGTGTGCCAAGCTTGTAGCATCATACCCAAGGAGACTCGATGCAGTAATCGCTGCCATAGGTGCTTCAAAGTACTGAGTAAAGGGTATGAATACTTACGGAAATGTGATATTTCAGTTTTTTTTTTTTTATACATTAAAATATTCTGCAAACCAGTTTTTTCCTAGTCATTATGGGGTTTGTGTGTAGATTGAGGGACAAAAACAATTTAATCCATTTTAGAACAAGGCTGTAACGTAATGTGGAAAAGGTCTAGGGGTCTGAATACTTTCCAAATGCACTGGTATATGGTGAATCGCCCCTAAGTTTGGGAGAGAAAAAAAAGAAGATTTTTAGGCCATATCATCCAGCCCTAATAGTAGGTCATAATTGAGATACTAAGTCACTATTATGAGATATGCATGTCTGGATCATGGACATTGATTCAAACAATTACAAAGCATTCCCCTGCTACTTTATTTGGTTAACAGCTGAGGAATGGGGCGGGAGAAATGTAGCCGTTCTCAAATACATAGACGCAAGGACTCTAAAATGATAGTTTTAACCATGGTTTGAAGCTATACAGTGTCCGTTTGTAAAAGGGCGATCTGGGATTGGTACATACATTTTTGGACTTTTTAAGTTGTTCATATAGACCTTGAGTGTAACTTAGGGGGCTGGGAGCAACAGTCTTACCCCATCAGAACCTCATGAGCAACAGTCTTACCCCATCAGAACCCAGAATATAGTCTTGTTGTACTCCAATCTTTTTTTTTTGAACAATGTAGTTGTAAACATACTGTTTAGCTTCAAAACATGGTTAAAACTATAATTTTGATGTCATGGATGGTCAGTACTTGCATCCGTATGTGAAAGTCCTTGCGTCTATGTATTTGAGAGTGGTTACATTTCTCCTGCCCCGTTCTTAGTGGCGGGGAAGTGCTTTGTTTGAATTCCAGATTGCCCCTGCAGGACTATTCAATGTCTGTGATCCAGACTTACTTACTATCTCATGATAATGACTTACTATCTCATAATGACTTAGTAACTCATAATTATGACATGGTATCTCAAAAATCCCAGTCATAAAAAAAAAAGTGTGAATGGGCTTCCACACATCCACGTCTTCATCACTGGAACGAAACGGTTTTGTATGATATCATTTAAAAACGTACAAACGGTTGTTCAACTTTTTTTTGTGTGTGTGACTAGGAATAGATTTTTACACCTTTAACATCATTATCTAAAACCACGTAAACCAGGGCTCTACGCTGATGTTTTTTACAAGGTGTTGAAAAGTTGGTAGGTGCGCACAAATATTTAGGAGCACAATGAAAAATATTTGAGGTAATGATGCTAGAGTCCTTTCGTTTTTCTAAGCACACTGGTGCTCCTAAATTACAATTCCCGGACGCACGGCAGAATATTTAGGCGCATATACGAGTAAAATGGTTGCACTCTAGAGCACTCAAATTTTATTGGCCACATACACCTGGTTAGCAGATGTTATTGTGAGTGTAGCGAAATGCTTGTGCTTCTAGTTCCGACAGTGCAGCAATATCTAACAAGTAATGTCTCACAATTCCACAACCACTGCCTAATACACACAAATCTAAGTAAAGGGAAGGAATAAGAATATGTAAATGTATGGATGGGCCATGAGATGCAATAGATAAAATACAGTATATACATATGGGATGGATATTGCAGATATGTAAACATCATTAATAAAGTGACTAGTGATCCATTTGTTAGTGGCCAAATGGATCACAAGTCACTTTCTTAATGCAAGTTTAATAATTTTGTGTACATATCTTGCACAATCAGCAAATTCATATTTGTATATGTTGTAGTGTAGCTTAGAGACATATTTCACATCTAAAATTTTAGTGTTTTTGTGTTGTGCCCGTCATTGGTTGAGACAATACGATCTTGAATACAGTGGGTCATTTCAATCATAGAAATAGAATTCATAGAATGTACCCTTCAGACCACTGCAATTTAGCTGATACACAATTTAATTGTTATTGAAATTAACTTGTAAGTACTACCACAAAGATGACTGTCGGTCCACCCACCTTCGAATGTCAACTTAGAATATACATTACCATTTCTCTGTGTTCATATGATTTCAATGGGCTTCCTATAGAAGATTGACAGTATAATTTAACAGATATTCCGATTTCAAGTCAACATTCTCTGACGTGTGGACCTCCAACCATCTTTGTGGTACCGTTTTTGAAAGTTGACATTTCAATTTTTGATCAGTTAAAACATGACACCCACCCTGTATTCAAGAGCATGTTCTGTCTCAACCGATGGCGTGCGAATCACAAAAATGGCAATGTAAAATTGGGTCTAAGCTACAAATGTGAATATTTGAAAAATTATAAGTTTACAAGTTTTTAGATACTCCAGGTTAAATTACAATTTTTATTAAACATTGTTTTCCAGAAATAATAAATAGTTTGACAACCTTGTTTGTAAGCTTTTAAATTATACTAATCTCAACCGTTTATGTTTTCCAGTGATGAAGACAAGGATGTTTCACTGTATGGTGGTGTATGCAACATTGTCAACTTTGAGCACCTTTATCTCTTGAATACTTTGGCATTCAGGTCCCAAAAAGTCACTTTCTGAGCACTTCTACAATCAGCAAATATATGTGCAAGGTTTTGTTCAAAATGGATGCTGCCAAAAGTAATTGAATTCAAATGGATTTACCCGATGTAAAACTGAATCAGTCAATTCAACCTCCTCCTAATGGTTAGCTGTGAGGTAGAATACTGTGCTTTAAAGGAACAGTTCACCCCCAAAATAACAAACGATTCCAGGCGGTTTCATACCTCAGTAACATTGTGAATGGTGGTGAACCATCCCTTTAAATCCAGATCTTCTGAACCATACTTCCTTGTCTATTTATTGTCTGCTAAGTGGAGCATCCATTTGTCTTCTATTTGCTGAGCCCAGGGTGTCCATGCTGATGTGTTGTCACTGTGCTGCAGGTATGTGGGGAACCTGTCCCGGGATGTGACCGAAGCCCTCATCATGCAGCTGTTCGGCCAGATCGGACCCTGCAAGAGCTGTAAAATGATAGTAGATGTGAGTCACAATCAACCTTCCTATTGTCTAGGAATGAACCTTCTCCAATCAGATTCCCCTATGATTCTGCTCAGAATGACTTAACACTGCGCCGTGTTCAGTTAGAACAAACACGGAGAAAATGCAAAAAATAATAATATTAGCATTATGTGACTCGTTGAGGGGATTACCTCTGCTTTAAAAAAAAATCTCTAGTTTTGTGCCAACCAAACGTTGACCATGACTAGGGGCCTATTCAGTGATCTGCAGCACATAGAACATTGCATAAATGTAATGTGTAGAGCCTATAGAAAAACATACATGACCACACAATTCCCTGTTGAACATGACAGAGAGGAATGTCTGTCCTATGCAATACTGCTTTATCTGGAACCCCACAGAATGAGCCCCAGGACGGATTAGCCCAATAGGACAACAGCGTTGACCAATATTAGCCAGGAGCCTGTTTAAGAACACATTGTACTGTTGTGAGTCTTACCTCTGCGATTGATTCATATTGGGATTCTGAGTCTGTCACGCGAAATAGAAGAAAGACGTCTTGTTTGGCCAATCTCTTAATGATGATGAATGATCACGGATTTGAGTTATATAGGCTAGCTAGAGCTGCCCATGGTTTACATTGCAAGGCGGGAGACTCAACTAGGCCTACCTTTTACAATGGTAGGATGAAATTCCCAGTTCTGACGTTAAAGTCCCTGTTCTTGTCCCCCTCCAGACGGCAGGTAATGACCCCTACTGCTTTGTGGAGTTCTACGAACACAGGCACGCTGCCGCGTCGCTCGCAGCCATGAACGGTCGTAAAATAATGGGTCAGGTAAGCTATCGTATCTACAGGGTGAGTCGGCTTGGGGAGGTTTGGCCAAAAGACAGGAGGAAGGAATTGAAGCCAAGTTCAAATCAGCCCCTATCCCCAGACACTTGACTTGATGCAGGTCTGGAAAGGTCGGATGTGTGCGAGCATTATGGCAGACCTATGAGAAGTGTCTAGGGGTAGCGACTGAGGCCCATTGACTGGGTGTCACATTGCCTCATGGTTATCACACTGTGTCATGTTGTCCGTTCAACCCCAACAGTTTACATGAAACATCAGTAAGTAGGACATGAATGGAAAGGGTCTCCTGATTGGTCAATAATACCACAACACCAGAAGAAAGTTTTGTAGGGTACTTAGGTTCGGTCTGAATGGGTGGTAGCATGTCTTCCAACGATAGGGTACTATGTTCTTCATCCCAAAATCTAGCTTTCTCCATTCCTGGTCTGGTTTTAGATAATACTACATATTCCGTAGATGGCGTTCTATATACATTAGGAACACACTGCAGGCCCCAATCTTGAATTAGTGGGGAAGTTTGACACTGTGTAATTTGACTGAATTAGAGGGTGCCATTTGTTTGGGTTTGAAGCCTGCAGATGTCTCACTGGAAGTAAAACGTCTTGTTCCTTTGGCCTGGGGGGAAATGCTGAACGAACGAGCGTGGAGGAGGGATTGCACTTTAATTCAAACACTGTATGAAACACCTGTTGATAAGATGTTATGGATACCCCAACAAAATTTATGGTTATTTAACTACAAAATGTAGCTTGCTAGTGTGTTGTTTTTTAACGGATTCTGTGCCGTTCCGCTGACCCTGCCGTCCTAGATTGGGTGTCTAGATAATAGGTTCTTCTCATCCTCTGTCCGTACGTTCCGTGGTCTGAGTTCTCGCTTAATCCTACTGGTAGACAAAGCCTCTGGACGTTGCCCATGTAAACGGGTTTACACTCAGAGGAGAAGACTTCTCATAGCCAATTGGTATTGGCAGCACGTCCCATGACTTTAAACCTGGTTGGGTTGTGAAATCTTTCTAAGTAGTGTCCCCCCATTTAACCCGTTTCAAATAACACTCCTCTACTTCTACACTGCCACCCTTTATTATTATTATTATTGTGTACAATGTGTTCTTTTGCAAATTCCTTTGCATAAAGAATCCAAATAATAACTATACTATATCTCTAAAGACACATTCAGTTGAAAATATTTTATCCTCAACAGGTAATGAAGGACCATTTGAGGAGTAATACAAGTTCGTAAAATTCACTTGTTTGTAAGTCCCTTGTTATTTGGACCTTTTTTTACTTCCTAGACGTTTTGTTCCAAATTTGATTGATTAGACAGTGAGACTGAATTGTGCCATAGTCTGAGTGTGAGCAGGCTTTCCCTCTATCATTGTGTGACTACAACAAGCCCTCTGATCGGCAAACAGACGGACACGTGTGCTGTCCAAGTAAGGCTCGCTTTTCACCCCTCTTTCCGTCTCTTTCTCTCTCCTTTTTCTTTCTCTTTCTCTTTCTTTTCTTCAGGAGGTCAAAGTGAACTGGGCCACAACCCCTAGCAGCCAGAAGAAAGACACAAGCAGTGAGCAATATCTCCCTAAATACTTTGACACGGCCCGTACCTAACTGTGTTTCAAAGGAGTGTAGCGCCTGTATAAAGCATGGAAACTTAAGATGTTTATTTTGGGGCGGGGGGGGGGCTAGACTGTGCATTCAGAGCACATTTATGTTGTCCGAGAATATTCCAAGAATTGTTAGCATTAGTGCCTAAAATGAGTTGGCTATATAAAAAAACGTATTATACATATGATTCTGTGTTCAGATCACTTCCACGTTTTCGTCGGAGACCTCAGTCCTGAAATCACCACGGATGACATCAGAGCTGCTTTTGCCCCCTTTGGGAGGATATCGTGAGTGTTCTCTCTGCTTCTCCTTACCCAAGTTATTATCTCAGTTATGCTTATTCAAAACACTACGAAGATTGTGACTATTGATTGAACAGAAGAGAACAACCTGTACTCACAGCATTCATCTGTCAAATATGTTCTCTACAGATCTTTTTCGCGTATCTCTCAAGAAGCAAGTATTCACAACACTTCTTAGAATCCTACTTATCAAGTGCTTTTCAGCAACGTGAGGCGATACCTCCCTGGACAGAAACCCAGGGAGACGGTGGCAAGGGAAAACTCCCTAGAAACACTGCTCCATAGGATTGATTCCGTGCTATAGCCGGCTATAGTCTTGCTAACAGTAGTATTTCTGTCTGTTCGTAGTGATGCCCGGGTGGTGAAAGACATGGCGACTGGCAAATCTAAAGGCTATGGCTTTGTGTCCTTCTTCAACAAATGGGTGAGTGTCCCCCACCACCCTCAGCTTACTGCTCACTCTTGGGTTTGTGGCTTGTAAGAAATCATTAGCGTCGGCGCAAAGATCCTTTGTTGTCGCCCCCCCCCCCCCCCCTCAGACAACAGCCATCAATGTTTAGCCAAGCATATACCACTCTGTAGTTCATTTGCTACTTTGGTGTAGATCAGGTTTAGACTCTAGGTTATACCTTGATTACTACCACCATGCTTTATAAAGTCTGTGGATATTGGAACTGACTGAGTTTGTGTGTGTGTGTAGGATGCAGAGAATGCCATCCAACAGATGGGAGGTCAGTGGTTGGGAGGACGGCAGATCAGGACCAACTGGGCCACCAGGAAGCCCCCTGCGCCCAAAGCCACCTACGAGAGTGAGTTAGACACACACACCTCTCACTGCTCCAAAGAATGACTTGCACACACCTGCTGGCATTGGATACAAAAAAAGAGTGTCTATCTATTGTCATTCAAGTTTTAAACGAATCTTCTATTCCTCCCCCCTTGTGGAGCAGCGAACACAAAGCACCTGTCGTTTGAGGAGGTAGTGAACCAGTCCAGCCCCAGCAACTGTACCGTCTACTGTGGAGGAGTCACTGCAGGGCTTACAGGTATATAACTACCTCGGGGTTTCCTTTAGGAAAATGGACAATGTGACCAGAAAGGTTTGCCAAAAGGGGAAACTATTCGAAACGGTGCACCTCATGCACGCGGTATGTGACCGAGATGAAAATCTAAAGATGCAACAAACTAGGATGGGTTGCTAATATGACTAGGATTGTGCTTTTGGACAATGAAAGAAAGTTGATTATAGAACTGGAGAAAATTGGCGAATGAAGAAGTTTTTCATAGGGAGCGCGTGGCAAAAAGGCCTAACTGGTTATTGAGTTGCAGCCACCAGCGAAAAGCATTTTTTTTTTTTTATGTGTGGCAGTAACGTGTCTTGAGTATAATTGAAAATGTTGAGACAAGAAGGGGAGGGGTTTGTGGCGAATATAGCCTATAGGCATCTCTCTCCAATATG
The DNA here is from genome assembly GCF_016432855.1 of Salvelinus namaycush. Lineage (NCBI taxonomy): Eukaryota > Metazoa > Chordata > Actinopteri > Salmoniformes > Salmonidae > Salvelinus > Salvelinus namaycush. The sequence continues at coordinate 11,512,612 of NC_052332.1, read as the reverse complement.
CATGCGCTCTGCTCTCCGGACTACACTCTGCTGTTTCCCGCCAATTCTTGTGCATTTGTTTCATGTGAATTGTTTGCCCTTTTGTTTGTTTATTTTGATCAATTCCCCATTACATTCACTGCATGACCAAAAGTATGTGGACACGCCTTCAAATTAGTGGATTCGACTATTTCAGCCACACCTGTTGCTGAGAGGTGTGTAAAATCGAGCACACCGCCATGCAATCTCCATAGACAAACAATGGCAGAAGAATGGCCCATACTGAAGAGCTCAGTGACTTTCAATGTGGCACTGTCATAGAATGCCACCTTTCCAACTAGTCAGTTTGTCAAATTCCAGCCCTGCAAGAGCTGCCCCGGTCAACTGTAAGTGCTGTTATTGTGAAGTGGAAACGTCTAGGAGCAACAACGGCTCAGCCGCGAAGTGGTAGGCCACACAAGCATACAGAACGGGACCGCTGAAGCACGTAGCGTGTAAAGATCCTCTGTAACACTCACTACTGAGTTCCAAACTGCCTCTGGAAGCAACGTCAGCACAAGAACTGTTCATCGGAAGCTTCGTGAAATGGGTTTCCATGGCCGAGCAGCCACACACAAGCCTAAGATCGCCATGCGCAACGCAAGCGTTGCCTGGAATGGTGTAATGCTTGCCGCCAACTCGAGAGCAGTGGAAACACGTTCTCTGGAGTGATCACCATCTGGCAGTCCAACGGAAGAACTGGGTTTGGCTGATGCCAGGAGAATGCTACCTGCCCCAATGCATGTGCCAACTGTAAAGTTTGGTGGAGGAGGAATAATGTTCTGGGGCTGTTTTTCATGGTTTGGGCTTGGCCCCTTAGTTCCAGTGAAGGGAAATCTTAACGCTACAGCATACAATGACATTCTAAACTATTCTAACTACAGTATAACGAGTAGCGCCTCTCTCTCGCTACAGTATAGCTAGTAGCCCCCCCTCTCCTCGCTACAGTATAGCTAGTAGCCCCCCTCTCTCCTCGCTACAGTATAGCTAGTAGCCCCCCTCTCTCCTCGCTACAGTATAGCTAGTAGCCCCCCTCTCTCCTCGCTACAGTATAGCTAGTAGCCCCCCTCTCTCCTCGCTACAGTATAGCTAGTAGCCCCCCTCTCTCCTCGCTACAGTATCACTGTGATTGTGTTAATATAGGACTGATAGGTATATAACCTTCCTCTATTTCCCCTCCTTAGAACAACTGATGAGGCAGACCTTCACCCCCTTTGGTCAGATCATGGAGATCAGAGTTTTCCCAGACAAAGGCTACTCGTTTGTGAGGTAAGACCACAGACTCAGAGAGTGTGTTTTGAGATCGACCCATATTGCAGTTGGACTGCAGTCATTGACATTTGACTACTCACTCTGACCCCGTCTCACCCATGTCCCCCTCGCACGTCTCTACCTGGTCTAGGTTCAACTCCCACGAGGGAGCGGCCCACGCCATAGTGTCAGTGAACGGGACGTCCATAGAGGGTCACGTGGTGAAGTGTTACTGGGGGAAGGAGACCACAGACATGGCCAGCCCCATGCAACAGGTACAGGTGCCTCAGCTAACACCGCAGGTAACATCTCCCTTTCTCATACAACATCCATTACTGTCTATTACATATCTGTATATTGTATGTTATAACACATGTAAGTATATATATAATATATACAGTTGAAGTTTACATACACCTTAGCCAAATACATTTAAACTCCGTTTTTCACAATTCCTGACATTTAATCCTAGTAAAAATGCCCTGTCTTAGGTCAGTTAGAATCACCACTTTATTTTAAGAATGTGAAATGTCAGAATAATAGTAGAGTATTATTTCTTTCAGCTTTTATTTCTTTCATCACATTCCCAGTGGGTCAGAAGTTTACAAACACTCAATTAGCATTTGGTAGCATTGCCTTTAAATTGTTTAACTTTTGTCAAATGTTTCGGGTAGCCTTCCACAAGCTTCCCACAATAAGTTGGGTGAATTTTGGCCCATTCCTCCTGACAGAGCTGGTGTAACTGAGTCAGGTTTGTAGGCCTCCTTGCTCGCACACGCTTTTTCAGTTCTGCCCACAACTTTTCGATAGGATTGAGGTCAGGGCTTTGTGATGGCCGCTCCAATACCTTGACTTTGTTGTCCTTAAGTCATTTTGCCACAACTTTGGAAGTATGCTTGGGGTCATTGTCCATTTGGAAGACCCATTTGCGACCAAGCTTTAACTTCCTGACTGATGTCTTGAGATGTTGCTTCAATATATCCACATAATTGTCCTCCCTCATGATGCCATCTATTTTGTGAAGTGCACCAGTCCCTCCTGCAGCAAAGCACCCCCACAGCATGATGTTGCCACTCCCGTGCTTCACGGTTGGGATAGTGTTCTTCGGCTTGCAAGCCTCCCCCTTTTTCCTCCAAACATAACAATGGTCATTATTGCCAAACAGTTCTATTTTTGTTTCGTCAGACCAGAGGACATTTCTCCAAAAAGTACGATCTTTGTCCCCATGTACAGTTGCAAACCGTAGTCTGGCTTTTGTATGGTGGTTTTGGAGCAGTGGCTTCTTCCTTGCTGAGCGGCCTTTCAAGTTATGTCGATATAGGACTCGTTTTATAGTGTATATAGATTATTTTGTACCTGTTTCCTCCAGCATCTTCACAAGGTCCTTTGCTGTTCTGGGATTAATTTGCACTTTTCACACCAAAGTACGTTCATCTCTTGGAGACAGAACGCATCTCCTTCCTGAGCGGTATGACGGCTGTGTGGTTCCATGGTGTTTATACTTGCGTACTATTGTTTGTACAGATGAACGTGGTACCTTCAGTCATTTGGAAATTGCTCCCAAGGATGAATCAGACTTGTGGAGGTCTACAATTTTTTTCTGAGGTCTTGGCTGATTTCTTTTGATTTTCCCATGATGTCAAGCAAAGAACCACTGAGCTTGACGGTAGGCCTTGAAATATATCCACAGATACACCTCCATTTGATTCAAATGATGTCAATTAGCCTATCAGAAGGTCCTAAAGCCATGACATAATTTTCTGGCATTTTCCAAGCTGTTTAAAGGCACAGTCAACTTAGTGTATGTAAACTTCTTACCCACTGGAATTCTGATAGTGAATTATAAGTTAAATCTGTCTGTAAACAATTGTTGGAAAAATTACTTGTCATGCACAAAGTAGATGTCCTAACCGACTTGCGGTGGTTGAAGAACGAGTTTTAATGACTCCAACCTAAGTGTATGTAAACTTCCGACTTCAACTGTGTGTGTGTGTATATATATATATATATATATATATATAATGTATATGTGTGTGTCTAATCGTTGTCTCCACAGCAGAACAAAATTGGCTTTGCAGCGCAGCCCTACGGCCAGTATGCCCAGTGGTACGGTAACGCCCAGCAGATTGGCCAATACGTGCCCAACGGATGGCAGGTGCCGACCTACGGAGTCTACGGACAGGCCTGGAACCAGCAGGGCTTCAAGTGAGTACTCATGAACTACTGAAGAGGAGAGAAAAAAGTGTTGGAATGAAATGCAGCCCCGATGTCAGGATGAGACTAGTATAAAATGACAGCGGCCCTTAAAGATCAGTCTTGTTGTTGTTCAAGTTTCTTCTTTCTCTCCATCCTTCACCTGTCCTCTGACCTCTTGTCTGTGTGCAGTCATTTACAGGCGGGTGCAGGGTGGACGGGCGTTGGAGCGGTCAGTAATGGCGGCGTGGTGGAGCCTGGACAGGGAGTCAACGGGGCGGTACTGGCCAACCAGTCCGTCATGGGCACCGCTGGCTACCACACCCACTGATCAGCGCCGGCCCGGCAGGCCAGCGTCAGCCTCCTACCCTCCACCACCACCACAGGGATCCTACACACGGGGCGGACATGTTCCCCCGTCTTTTACAACACGATTTAAGAACTCTATGGCGGGGAGTGGGGATGCGTGATTCCACCTCTTCCTGTCCAGTCCCCTAATCCTGGTTTTTACATGTAAGTTTAAAGGAGGAGGAGATAAAGCTTGTGTGTCATCCATCGGAGGTGGAGCGTTTCCCAGTCCTGGGATATAAGATACATGCATATAGATATATGCACACAAACACACACCCATGTCCACACACAGACACACACATACCCTACAAAGGTCTTTGGCCCCGTGTCAGATTGATTGACTCAAGAATCAGAAAGGACTATGCCATTTTTAATTAAAAAGTACTATTAAATAAATAAAATACACGATAAAAAAATAATAAACTGCGACGACTTTTGGATTTGCTTTTTCTTGTTGGTTTGTTTCAGAACAATTTCAACTGCTGATATCGTTTAAGAAACGACGCTTTGCCTGTTTTTGTTTCGGGACTGTCATTTTAAAGAAATGTTTATAGCAATGACACCAATGAATCATGTGAAATGTAAGAACCTTTTTTGTTATTTGTTTATAAAAAAAACATTTTTTTTGATCAAATGGATGTCAACTGTGGATTTTTTTTTTAAACACAATTTTCAATCTCAACTAAAAACCAATTGCAGGGATTACTGCCGCTGTTCTTTCTTTACGAGGCAGACATATTGCACAATACTATTACTCTTAGTTACCTTTTCACACAATTTGATGTTACAAAAAATTCTAGGTATTTTGAATTGTTTTGCTTTCCACTTTATTTTTCCTTTTGAAAAGTTTATTTTAGCAGGGCTTACATATGTGTACTGTTTTGTATTTAAATAACCAAACAGTCTGTTAAACTGTTCTGACGCGGTATAGAGGGGGGAAAAACTCATTTTCATTATGGAAGCTTGCTTGTTTTTTTTGGACTGGCGGGCCGGGGGTAAGGGATCATTAACAGTAGACGTGGGCATATTCGCGGCACTGTCTAATGGTGGTTCATGACAATATAAGGACAGTGCAACATTTGATTCTTCCAGGGGCCTGTGAAGAGAGAACAGCGTTGCAAAATGAGCTAGACCGATAAGTAATGTAGACTTAAAGTTATTCTGTGTATAAAACCTAAATATTGAACTTTTTTGCTTTTTTTTATTTATGATAAAGTAGTAAATAGTTTAAAAAAACAAAAAACAAAAAAGATTAAAAAAACCTTGAACGGATCAGAATTTTGAACTGGTTCCCCCATGGAGTTGTTTTAATAATAGCGTTGGTTGAGACCCCTTGTTTTGCCTTATTTTGAGTTAATTTCATTTTAACCAACCTATTATCATAAAATCTGACCTTAAGAGCTGTTTTTCAGACCTTGTGTTTTGAGGCGGTGTTTTGTGGGGGTTATGTTGATGCTACAACGTGTTCTTGCTTTGTCCCATTAAAATGCTGATACGTATAAACACTGCTTGTGGGAACTGTTCATATTTCTATCTCTTCACTGTTCTCGTTACTGTATTTTAAAAGGCTTGATGTGAGCGGGGTTCAGTCTTGCAATTAAATGTTTTTTTTGTTTACAATGAGCTTACATACTTTTAATATGCAGTTCCAATGATTTTGAAATCAGAACACGTTGTGTTAGTAGCAGAAACTGGAATAATTGAACAGTCATTGAGCCAATATAAGCAGGCCTACCTACAGTACAGACATTTTTGACACGCTGTTGAGCATGAATTTATGAACTACGGGTATAAACAAACAAAATACACTGAACAAAAATATAAATGCAACAATTACAAAGATTCTACTGAGTTACAGTTCATCTAAGAAAACCAGTCAAATGAAAAATGTATTGGGCCATAATCTATGGATTTCACATGACTGAGAATTCATCTGTTGGTCACGGATACCATAAAAAAAGAAAGTAGGGACGTTGATCAGAAAACCAGTCAGTATTTGCCTCATGCAGTGTGACACATCTCCTTCGCATAGAGTTGATCAGGCTGTTGTTTGTGGACTGTTGTCCCATTCTATAATGGCTTTGTGATGTTGGCGGGAACTGGAACAATCTGTCATACATGTCGATCCAGAGCATCCCAAACATGCTCAATGGGTGACATGTCTGGTGAGTATGCAGGCCATGGAAGAACTGGTTCATTTTCAGGGTCCAGGAATTGTACAGATCCTTGCGACGTGGGGCCGTGCATTACCATGCTGAAACATGAGGCGATGGTGGCGGATGAATGGCACGACAATGGACCTCAGGATCTCGTCTTGCCCACCTGTCGCCACGCCCAGGGTAAAAGGACAGGCCAGGGCCGCTGTTCTGACCAACACCCTCTCCAAATAGGTTTCCAATTCCGTCACTCCCTGTTTCCTGTTGAAGCAATCCATGGGGGTGCCATGCGCAGACCACCCCTCTCCCTCTGGAGTTTCATTCTGGAGGCTGGCTACTGAGTCCCCTGGTCCAGAGGGTGAACAAAAGTAATCTGGTGGTGAAATGTAACAGTAGACCAAGTCATCCTCTGGGGCTGCTGTACCTGACTGCAGGTGTTGGGGGGAAGGGGAGAGGCAGAGCGGGGGCTGTGTTTGTGTGCCTGTCAGGAGAGTGTCAGAGGGGGTATGGTGGGCGGGAAGGGGGACCCATGGAGACTTCCCAGGATGGGGATGGGGAGGTGAGAGGGTCCTCAGGTGTCATACCCGACTCCACCTCTCGGCCTGGTCCTGGCTCTGCAGCTCCATACTTCCGCCTCCACTTCTGTGTCTGTGCCTTTGCCAACGATGAGTAACTGGCCTCAGAGTTCACAGGTTTCCTCAACTACATCTCCAAGGGTCCCTAGGAGCGGGATTGGTGTGTGTGATCTTTGCACTTTGTGTACTACGTCTTATGGTGTGTGTGTATGTGCAATGCAGTGTATGTAAGAGAGTGAATTGCCTCCCTGTCATTTGTACTGTAGGTGTACAATGGAATGCTGACTGCACAGTTCTTTGTGTCTCCAACCCATCTCAGCTGCCTGAACCAATCACCGCTCACAAAACTAAGAGATGCCGTCTGGAAGAGCACGTCATTGATGAGTTGCCCTGCCAATCACACCGTTCATCAAATAGAAGGCAGAATGCCTCATCGAAATAGGACCTGTATGTTCTTTTGAGAGCTGCCTGAGCATGTTTTTTCTCAATCTGTCCTCTCTTTCTTCTTTGTGACTGTCTCTTTCATCTACTCCTTTATGTATCTCCTTTCTTCCTCCCTGTCCCCTCTCCTCCCTCCATCCCCAGCTCCCCCAGCTGTATGTCCTGTAGGGATAGGGGTAGGGGTAGGAGTGGGGGCCAGAGGAGACCTCCTGGTACTGATGCTCCTGTTTCTACTGGACTCAAGGAGCCAGGTGCTGCCTGCCTACCTGTCTCCCTACTGTCTTTTCTCTTTCTCTCTGTCTCTCACCCACTGTCTCTGTCCTGTCCATCTGTCTTTCTCTCTGTCTCTGTCCTGTCCATCTGTCTTTCTCTCTGTCTCTGTCCTGTCCATCTGTCTTTCTCTCTCGCCCACTGTGTCTGTCCTGTCCATCTGTCTTTCTCTCTCACCCACTGTCTCTGTCCTGTCCATTTGTCTTTCTCTCTGTCTCTCGCCCACTGTCTCTGTCCTGTCCATCTGTCTTTCTCTCTGTCTCTCACTACCTTTCTCACTGCATTTATGCCCCTTACGAGTATCTAATTAACCACAGCTTCTTGAGCATTAAAACTTGTTATTATATTGCTGTATCTCTTTAAATATGACGAGTGTGTGTGTGTGTGTGTGTGTGTGTGTGTGTGTGTGTGTGTGTGTGTGTGTGTGTGTGTCAGGGAGCAGCCAGCCTGTGGATGAGAGCCTGGTGACCCTGGGCTTCCAGCAGTGGCTAGGCAGCATTACAGAGAGGATCCACCAGACCATGCATTACCAGTTTGACAGTAACACACACACACACACACACACCGCCCTCCGCCCCTCTGTTTGTTTAATTGATGATGACGATGCAGATGTTGTTGGCTCCGGGTAAGCCGGAGGCTCTGGTGTTCCATGTACCCCAGGTGTTCTTCAACTCCCTGCAGCACCGTCTGTCCCTGGGATCCAAGAAGAGACGGCTGCCCAAAACTACCTTAGGTAAACCTCAACCAGAACCCTAACCCTAACCCAGCCCTAACGCAACTACAGCTCCACAAATGAGCCTACTATAAACCTAACATAGCCAGGCTTTGCTCACATTGTTCTGAAAGCCTGGGGAACTTGGATGGAAGCTAGTTGAAGCATTGCCACCTATCAAACCAATAAAATATTTTTTTACCGACTTGTAACAAACTAGCTAGCATAAGATAAAAAAATATTACGCAGCGTAGGCTACTAAGTCTTTACCCAACCCGGTAGGAAAAGAGGCACAGACAAGACATGGAAATGTAATTTCTACTCAGAGCCAATCAAATGTGAGCGTTAACCTTTAGGTTAAGTTACACGGTAAAAAAATATTTTTGTTTTCTTTGGTCAGCGTTTTTGAGGAATGATGATCTGCCTCCCCAAAGTACACCTGGCACATCGCCAACCTGATGCAGGTCAAATGTATCTTTGATACCCCAGAAGCATGTAGCCTAGCGGTTTAGCGTGTTGAGCCAGTAACCGAAAGGTTACTGGTTTGAGTCCCAGAGCTGACTAGGTGAAAAAAAAGATCTGCCGATGTGCAAAAGTGAAAGTCTCTCTGGATCAGAGCGCCTGCTAAAATGTAAAAGGTCTCTCTCACTCTCTCTCATATGTCTCTCTCCCATCCCTCTTTGAGCTCTCTTTTATTTCATCTACTTACAAAGTTCTCGAACTGCTTAAGTCAGTGTGTTGAAGAGCTTTTCTTGGACTGTGCCCAAGAAAGCGAAGGTAACCTGCCTAAATGACAACCACACCGTAGCACTCACGTTGGTATACATGAAGTGCTTTGAAAGGCTGGTCATGGCTCACATCAACACCATCATCCCAGGAACCCTAGATCCACTCCAATTCGCATACAACAGATCCACAGATGACGCAATCTCAATCGCACTCCACACTGCCATTTCCCACCTGGACAAAAATGCTGTTCATTGACTACAGCTCAGCGTTCAACACCATAGTGTCCACAAAGCTCATCACTAAGCTAAGGACCCTGGGACTAAACACCTCCCTCTGTAACTGGATCCTGGACTTCTTGACTGGCTGCCCCCAGGTGGTAAGGGTAGGCAAAAACACATCTGCCACGCTGATCCGCAACACGGGGGCCCACAGGTGTGCATGCTTAGTCGCCTTCTGTACTCCCTGTTCACCTACGACTGCGTGGCCAAGCATGACTCCAACACCATCATTAAGTTTGCTGACGACACAATGGTGGTAGGTCTGTGAGAAAGACAAAGGAGCTGATCATGTACTACAGCAAAAGGAGGGCCAAACATGCCCCCATTCACATCAACGGGGCTGTAGTGGAGCGTGTCGAGAGTTTCAAGTCTCTTGGTGTCCACATCACCAACAAACTATCATGGTACAAATACACCAAGAAAGATGGGGAAATGTTTTTTTTACCCCTCAGGAGTCTGAAAAGATTTGGCATGGGTCCCCAGATCCTCAAAAGTTCTACAGCTGCACCATCGGGAGCATCCTGACTGGTTGCATCACCGTCTGCTATGGCAACTGCTCGGCATCCGACCGTAAGGCTCTACAGAGGGTAGTGCATACGGCCCAGTACATCCTATACTGCCTTCTGAAAGTATTCAGACACCTTGACGTTTACCACACTTTGTTACGTTACAGCCTTATTCTATAATGGATTAAATCAATAAATATCGTCAGCAATCTACACACAATACCCCATAATAACAAAGCAAAAACATGTTTTTAAAAATTTTGGCAAATTTATAAAAAATTTAAAACAGAATGACCTTATTTACATAAGTATTCAAACCCTTGGCTATGAGACTCGAAATTGAGCTCAGTTGCATCCTGTTTCCATTGATCATCCTTGAGATGTTTCAACAACTTGGAGTCCACCTGTTGTAAATTCAATTGAATGCACATGATTTGGTAAGGCACACACCTGTCTATATAAAGGTCCCACAGTTGACAGTGCACGTAAGAACAAAAACCAAGCCATGAGGTCGAAGGAATTGTCCGTAGAGCTCCGAGACAGGACTGTGTCGAAGCACAGATCTGGGGAAGGGTACCAAAATGTTTCTGCAGCATTGAAGGTCCCCAAGAACACAGTGGCCTCCATCATTCATAATTGGAAGAAGTTTGGAACCACCAAGACTCTTCCTAGAGCTGGCTGCCTGGCCAAACTGAGCAGTCGGGGAGAAGGGCCTTGGTCAGGGAGGTGACCAATAACCCGATGGTCACTCTGACAGGGCTCCAGAGTTCCTCTGTGGAGATGGTAGAACCTTCCAGAAGGACAACCATCTCTGCAGCACTCCATCAATCAGGCCTTTATGGTAGAGTGGCCAGACGGAAGCCACTCCTCAGTAAAAGGCACATGAAAGCCCGCTTGGAGTTTGCCGAAAGTCACCTAAAGACTCTCTGGTCTGATGAAACCAAGATTAAACCCTTTGGCCTGAATGCCAAGAGTCACATCTGGAGGAAACCTGGCACCATCCCTACAGTGAAGCATCATGCTGTGGGGATGTTTTTCAGCGGCAGGGACAGGGACACTAGTCAGAATCGAGGCAAATATGAACGGAGAAAAGTACAGAGATCCTTGATGAAAACCCACTCCAGAGCACTCAGGACCTCAGACTGGGGCGAAGGTTCACCTTCCAACAGGACAAACACCCTAAGCACACAGCCAAGACAATGCAGGAGTGGCTTCTGGACAAGTTTCTGAATGTCCTTGAGTGACCCAGACAGAGCCCAAACTTGAACCCGGTCGAACATCTCTGGAGAGACCTGAAAATAGTTGTGCAGCAACGCTCCCCATCCAACCTGACAGAGCTTGAGAGGATCTGCAGGGAAGAATGGGAGAAACTCCCCAAATACAGGCGTGCCAAGCTTGTCGCATCATACCCAAGAAGACTCGATGCTGTAATCGCTGCCAAAGGTTCTTCAACAAAGTACTGAGTAAAGGGTCTGAATACTTATGTAAATTTGGCATTTCAGTTTTATATTAAATAAATAAATGTGCAAAAATGTCTACACCTGTTTTTGCTTTGTCATTATGGGGTATTGTGTGTTTAAAATAAATCAATTTTAGAATAAGGCTGTAATTTAAAAAAATGTGGAAAAAGTCAAGAGGTCTGAATACTTTCCAAATGCACTGTGTATACCAGGCGGTGTCAGAGGAAGGCCCCAAAAAATGTAAATGAGTCCTGTCACCCAAGTCATAGACTGTTCTCTCTGCTACCGCACGGCAAGCGGTACCGGAGCTCCAAGTCTAGGTCCAAAAGGCTCCTTAACAGCTTCTAACCCCAAGCCATAAGACTGCTGAACAATAAATCAAACCCAGACTATTTGCATTGACAAATGGCCACCCCCTTTGTTTTGACACTGCTGCTACTCGCTGTTTATTATCCATGCATAGTAACTTTACCCCTACCTGCATGTACAAATTACCTCGACTAACCTGTACCCCCGCACATTGACTCGGTAACCACTGTAAATAGCCTCATTGTTGTTATTTTATTGTGTTACTTTTTTAATATATTTTTTATTATATGTATATATTTTTTTGCTTTTATTTTATTTGGTAAATATTATTTTATCTATATCTTCTTAAAACTGCATTGTTGGTTAAGGGCTTGTAAGTAAGCATTTCACAGTAAGATCTACAGTTGAAGTCGGAAGTTTACATACACTTAGGTTGGAGTCATTAAAACTCGTTTTTCAACCACTACACAAATTTCTTGTTAACAAACTATAGTTTTGGCAAGTAATTTTTCCAACAATTGTTTACAGACAGATTATTTCACTTATAATTCACTGTATCACATTTCCAGTGGGTCAGACGTTTACATACACTAAGTTGACTGTGCCTTTAAACAGCTTGGAAAATTCCAGAAAAATGATGTCATGGCTTTAGAAGCTTCTGATAGCCCAATTGACATAATTTGAGTCAATTGGAGGTGTACCTGTGGATGTATTTCAAGGCCTACCTTCAAACTCAGTGCCTCTTTGCTTGACATCATGGGGAAATAAGCCAAGACCTCAGAAAAAAAATTGTAGGCCTCCACAATTCTGGTTCATCCTTGGGAGCAAATTCCAAACGCCTGAAGGTACCACGTTCATCTGTACAAACAATAGTAGGCAAGTATAAACACCATGGAACCACGCAGCTGTAACGGATGTGAAATGGCTAGCTAGTTAGCGGGTACGCGCTAATAGCATTTCAATCGGTTACGTCACTTCCTCTGAGACCTGAAGTAGGGTTTCCCCTTGCTCCGCAAGGCTTTTGTGGAGCGATGGGTAACGACGCTTTGTGGGTGACTGTTGTTGATGTGTGCAGAGGGTCCCTGGTTCGCGCCCGAGGTCGGGGCGAGGGGACGTACTAAAGTTATACTGTTACACAGCCATCATACCGCTCAGGAAGGAGACGCTTTGTGTCTCCTAGAGATGAACGTACTTTAGTGTGAAAAGTGCAAATCAATCCCAGAACAACAGCAAAGGACCTTGTGAAGATGCTGGAGGAAACAGGTACAAAAGTATCTATATCCACAGTAAAACGAGTCCTGTATCGACGTAACCTGAAAGGCCGCTCAACAAGGAAGAAGCCACTGCTCCAAAACCGCCATAAAAAAGCCAGACTACGTTTTGCAACTGCACATGGGGACAAAGATCGTACTGGTCTGATGAAACAAAAATAGAACTGTTTGGCCATAATGACCATCGTAATGTTTGGAGGAAAAAGGGGGATGCTTGCAAGCCGAAGAACACCATCCCAACCGTGAAGCACAGGTGTGGCAGCATTATGTTGTGGGGGTGCTTTGCTGCAGGAGGGACTGGTGCACTTCACAAAATAGATGGCCTCATGAGGGAGGACAATTATGTGGATATATTGAAGCAACATCTCAAGACATCAGTCAGGAAGTTAAAGCTTGGTCGCAAATGGGTCTTCCAAATGGACAATGACCCCATGCATACTTCCAAAGTTGTGGCAAAATGGCTTAAGGACAACAAAGTCAAGGTATTGGAGTGGCCTTCACAAAGCCCTGACCTCAATTCTATAGAAAATTTGTGGGCAGAACTGAAAAAGTGTGTGCGAGCAAGGAGGCCTACAAACCTGACTCAGTTACACCAGCTCTGTCAGGAGGAATGGGCTAAAATTCACCCAACTTATTGTGGGAAGCTTGTGGAAGGCTACCCGAAACATTTGACCCAAGTTAAACAATTTAAAGGCAATGCTACAAAATACTAATGGAGTGTTTGTAAACTTTTGACCCGCTGGGAATGTAATGAAAGAAAAGCTGAAATAAATAATTCTCTCTACTATTATCCTGACATTTTACATTCTTAAAATAAAGTGGTGATTCTAACTGACCTAAGACAGGGAATGTTTACTAGGATTAAATGTCAGGAATTGTGAAAAACTGAGTTTAAATGTATTTGGCTAAGGTGTATGTAAACTTCCGACTTCAACTGTGCCTACACCTGTTGTATCTGGCGCATGTGACAATTTTCTTTTGATTTGATTATGTTTTGGTTTCTATCCCTCACTCTATCTCATCATGTATCCCTCTCTTTCTCTGTCCTCTGGCTGTGTAGCTGACCCTGGAGTTGAACCAGAGTTTTGGGAAGAACAATGATGGTTCTTATTCTCCGTTCCGCTGTCTCGAACCCCCCACTCCGGACCCCACTGAGGGCAGATCCCGTGCAGCAGTAGAATCACCCCAGGGACACCCCAGGGACAAAATCACCCCAGGGACAAATTTGGTCCACGGGTCACCAGTTGGGGAACCCTGGTGCCTGATGTATGTGTGAGCTGGGCTAGTGAGTGTGTGATGTCATATGAACTGATTTCTTGCCACAGGACGGTGTACATGTACAGAGGATCAGAAGGACCCAGACAACCTGCCTCGCTATCGCGTCGGAGAGCTACGCATTCGCTTCCAGTATGAGCACCAGCACGGAAGACAGACGGAATACTGCGACGGAATGCCGGGACAAACCAGAGGGGGGGGGGGGGGGGGGGCAGAGAGGGGTCGTTACAAGTCATCATAAGACTCCTCCCAACCCAAACCGACTGTAGAAACACTGCAGTTCACTGTCCCGTGAGATGTCACACTGGAGGATCTGTTAGTTAAAAGTTATGGAGTTATGGAAATCCACAGGACTGTTTTTAGATAGGGAATATAGAGAGATGAGGGGAAAACAGTTTAGAGAGATGAGGGAGAGTGAATGAGTGTTGGGGAACGGACTGCTGCTGATGGCCAAAAATGTTCTTTTTTATATCAGTGTTTGTTCAATCTTCCCCCCATGTTACTCCATGTCCCTTCCAATGCAGCTACCATGGATTTATGTTCATGTACGCTATTACGCGACTTCTGTGTATCAAATCAAATCGCAGGTGCTTGATAACATTAGCTACTGGTTGATTGCAGCTCACTCTGTATTGAGCTATAGAATCTGAATGGCATATCAAATCATTGGGATAAATCAACATGTATTTGAGGCTTATGTGTGTCTGAAGGGTTGTAAATGAATGACATCTGATTACCGTGTGTGTGTGTGTGTGTGTGTGTGTGTGTGTGTGTGTGTGTGTGTGTGTGTAATGAATAAGAACTTTCTGATGTGTAGCTCACCCTTTTACACTGACGTGATTCAATGTCAAATATAATATTTATGTTTGTTGCCCGTACTTACAAAAAATGGAATGTGAGACCCAAGTCTGTTACTGCTATTTCTGTTCCATAGCACTCCTCCCTCCCCTTCTCTAGATCACTTATTTTGCTGTTAAAAAAAAGAGGGTGCACACTTATTGTATCCTAGATGTTGCTTGTTTTTCAGCCAAAGTGTTGAGGTTACAGTTTTCGTCCACCAGGTGGCGACATTAGCTAACAGTTTCACTTCAGTGTTCCACAAACTAGACTCGTGGCTACATAGGAGATACATTCGGTTTAGCTTTATAGAAACGTAACTGTCCACTATTTAGCCATGGCTCCATCCCCTGAAGAACAGACAGCTCACTTTAATTACACACTCCTTCTCAGGATATTATCGTATCTTGGTCTTTCTACACTGAACAAAAATATAAACGCAACATGTAAAGTGTTTGTCCCATGTTTCATGAGCTGAAATAAATGATCTCAGAGATGTCCCATACGCACAAAAAAACGTATTTCTCTCAAATGTTGCACACAAATCTGTTTACATCCCTGTAAGTGAGCATTTCTCCTTTGCAAAGATAATCCATCCACCTGTCAAATGTAGCATGTCAAGAAGCTGATTAAACAATATGATCATTACACAGGTGCACCTTGTGCTGGGGACAATAAAAGGCCATTCTAAAATGTGCAGTTTTGTCCCACAACACAATGCCACATACTACATGCCTGAAGTTTTGAGGGAGCGTGCAATTGGCATGCTAACTGCAGGAATTTCCACCAGAGTTGTTGCCAGAGAATTAAATGTTAATTTATCTACCATGAGCCGCCTCCACCCTCTTTTTAGAGATTTTGGCAGTACGTCCAGCTGGCCTCACGACCCGCAGACCACGCCACCCGAGGACCTCCATATCCGGGTTCTTCACTTCCGGGATCGATCATCTGAGGAGTATTTCTGTCTGTAATGAAGCCCATGTGCGGGGTAAAACTCATTCTGATTGCCTGGGCCTGGCTCCCGCGTGGGTGGGCCTATGCCCTCCCAGGCCCACCCAATGCTGCGCCCTTGCCCAGTCATGAAATCCATAGATTAGGGCCTAATGAATTTATTTCAATTGACTGGTTTCCTTATATGAATTGTAACTAAGTAAAATCTTTGACATTCTTGCATTTATATTTTTGTTTAGTATATAAACTAGGGTACCAGTGAGCATTTATTGTTTGGACTGTTACAAAGTCATGAATAATAATGAGCCTTTTTTTTACGTGAATACATTAAGATATAAAGGGCAAACATAGATACATTCAATATATATAATTCATGACTGGAATCAAAACCTATGTTTAAACCCTTTCTCATGCTAGGAGTCTTCACAGATTTGGCAAGAATCGTTTTACATAAAACACTACCTTACATGTATGATATTGCTGTTTATCAGTATGTCATATACTAGCTAAGCATTTAACAGTTGAATTACACATTGAACTTGATCCTGTGAAATTCCTGGATATTGCTGTCGGACTCTTTTTTTTGTATGGAGATCTCGGAAGTGTAGTGGAACCTAATATTTTGTTACTTTTTTTTTGTTACTTTTTTATTTTATTTTTTGTTATATGTTACGGTGTGAAAACAGTTTTCATGGGCACACATATCCAAAATAATGCATGTGATTGCAAAACCGCATGCTTCTAACAGAAAGAGTAACTTTAACAAGATGAATCAAACAAAAGTCGACACTGTCGTCAACGAGGTTCTTCAATAATTATGCATAGTACTTGTTAGATGTGCATTTGATGTTTAGCTGTTTCGTTATGTGGGGAAATGATCGTGCAACATCAGCTGATTCAGGAAAGGTTTTTCTGAATGACGGTCAAGTGATAAAGAGCTGGTGTGATGCTGCATGTGATTGAGCAACAGACAAAGTGCGGGAATTCATGTGGATCTGGAGAATTGTCTATGTTACAGAGGTCAAGATATTTAGCCTATGTCGTGGACAACCATTATGTCAGAATTCCTTATTTTCAGAGTAAAAATGGAGCAAACGGGAATGTGAAAATGGCTTTTTTTAATTTTTTTTTTTATAGAAATACAACAAATAATAAATTGTTTGTTTTTCCTTTTTGCATAAAAAAACAAAAAGAATAATTTGATATTTCGATTTACACATGTGGGTTAAATGTGGAATGCCTGTCATTGGTTAAGTTCACAGGCAACACTTCTTGTCCTTTCAAAGTAGGAGTTCACCCTTCTAACTCCATTCTATGAATCTATGATCTATTAATTCATTGATTAATAGCTGCCCATACTGTGTCACAGTGCCAAGATGAAGTAACATTTCTTCATTTCTGCATTAGATTTAGCTTGTATTGACTTATCAATGAACTGCTATTACTGTAAATGGTTAGCTGACTGATATATCCTAGCTACCTAGCTTACCACTGGTAATCTTATTCAATAGAGCCATACAGCCAAAACAACTAGACTAGAGATATGTCCCTAGCTATAGTTAGTCAGTGGTTGCACATCTAACTCACTGGAATGAAGTAAGGGTGTGAATATTAGACATGTAAATATATAATTTGACTGTTAACAGCAGGTCTTCAGCGACCCAGAACTGTCGGATCATCTGACACAGTGCTGTGGGTGTGTCCAGGTTACACCTGTGCAAATCCATGTGTGTATAGCAATGGAATGAAACATCCGACCAATGGCTCGAGTCGAGCTGTAGTTCCACCCCACACCTGGAGGGTTGTGGGGTCCTGTCCGGAAGCAACCCCTAGCCCCTAGACACTTGTGGAGATCTGAAAGGATTGGACAGGTGTAAGCAATACCACCAAAATTCCACCAAGCCTATCAGAGGGTAAGGTGGAGCTCTCACCATTTCACCACCCATCAATCCCTCTCAGATCTCCGCAAGTGTCTAGATTCTGGGCAGTAGAGGCTAGGGGTTGTTTCTGGGCAGGCTATGGGTATTATGGTAGCGCAGTCAGTCAGTCTGGCTCTGTCTGAACATTTTCAATGGCCAGTGCAGTTAAAAACATGATTTTTGCTGTTTTTTTTTAAATTATATTTCCACTCACACACTATGAGGTACGGCCGGGACAATATCAGTATCGCAATGTTTTTTTCATGGCAAAAATTAAAACTCTTTGGTCCTTTTAAAACCTGCTGAATGTAAAATATTGTGTGCTATAGTTTGAAAAATAAATAAATGTGACTCTTGATGACAACATAATGATGTTTGTTTCCAACAAACTGTTTTCCCAAAGAAGTTCAATTTGCTGAGTGTTTTGTTTCAAAACTGGTATCGTTCCGGCCCTACTATGAGGTCGAAATAACACTGAAATTGTGAAAATTATGATAATGCCCTTTTTGTGTAAGAAATAAATTTCAGCCTGTTCAGGTGTTCATGACATCACAATGTGATCTGTTAATAATAGACCAATGACTGTTCATCTGGGTAAGGGGGTGGGCTCTAAACCATCCTATCAGCCAATCAGGGCTGTGTATGTAAATATCATCAAATTTGTTTCCTAACGCCCACACAATCAGACTGAGCATTCAAAGGGCCAAAAGGAGGCTCACCTTCTTATCCAATGAGCTTTGAGAAGGAGGCGAGGAGAGAGGACATGAGGAATCAAGGAAATGCAATTGAAATTCTCCCCTTGTTTCCCCAATTCCTTACCTCCCTCTCAAAGCACATTGGGGGAGAGGAGTGAAGGTTCCTCCCCTCAGGCTACAATGCACTTTCAAGGAGAGGCAAGGAGTGGAGGAAACAAGGATAGAGGAAGCAAGAATCTGACGGCTAGTTTTCAGACACACACACACACACACACACACACACACACACACACACACACACACACACACACACACACACACACACACACACACACACACACACACACAATGCTTGAAGAGTTGATTGATTATAATGATTGAATTATTGGTTATTAATATTGTCAATGATTTTGAAAAACAGAACACATTGTATTATATTTTTGTATCAACTATTAAAACATATAGAAATTATGTTGTTTATCTTTTTCATTCTTCAGGAAAGTTTAGCATGGCTATAAATAACAGAGAAGTTGACTAAAGCACAAAAAGACCTGGCACCTTGGCATGACAAAGACACATGTGGTGTCCATGCTTCTTGTGACATTTTGAATGACATGTAGATGTTTTGTTGCTGCTATACTTTTATTCCTGTAACTACACATGTGAAGCTACAAGAAAATCATATTTAAATGTATATCAAGCCATTTTGAAATGTTGTACCTGATGTCACACATTGGCCCCTTCATTCATAGAAAGACCCATCTACAGAAACTACAACCACACACGGTCACAGAATAATATCAACATTTGCATAAATAACCAAATCAGCTAATGCTCCTTAGAGAACCCCATGACAAATTAGTACTGTACAGTGCAGGATGAGGACATTAGTGTGTGTGGGTGTCAGAATATCAATGGCCCTATTCGTCCTCCCTCTCAGACCCCCAGGACACAACCTCCACAGGTGTTTCAAGTTTTATTAGTCATATGTACAGGATACACATGGTATGAATGTATATGTGTGTGTGTGTGTGTGTGGATGAGTGTGGATGAGTGTATATCTGTGTGGGTGTGTGCGGAGTGTCAGAGCAGGTGGTCAGTCCAGTTCAAGTGTTCAGAAGTCTGATGGCTTGTAGATAGAAATTGTCTCTGAGCCTGGTTGGTATCAGACCTCATGCTCCAATACTGTCTACCCGATGATAAGGGAGAGAACAGCTCTTGGCTGGGGTGTGTGGGTTCCTTGATGATGCTGTGGGCCTTCCTCGTGCACCATTTCGAGTACATGTCCTGGATGGGTGGGAGCGCGGTTGTCTTCACCACCTGCTGGAGGGCATTGCGGTCGTGGATGGAGCAATTCCGTCACCGGGCCGTGATGCAACCGGTCAGGACGCTCTCGACGGTGCAGCGGTAGTATTTGGACTCAGGGTAGCGTGACAAATTTCTTCCGCCACCTCAGGAAGTAAAGACGCTCTTGTGCCCTCTTGACAAGAGGTGTTGTTGGTCCATGTCAAGTCCTCGATGATGTGGACGCAGAGGAACTTAAAACTGCACTGTCCCGTTGATGTGGATCGGGACATGTTCCCTCCTCTGCTTCCTGAAGTCAACAATCAATTCCTTTATTTTGTAGTGCAGAGTGTTAAGTGTGTGCGTGTGACACTGACAGGCACAGAAATAAACTAAGGGAGAGAAGAGAGACATCTTGTTTGACATGAGCATGAAAGCAAGCTTGAAAGTTGGAGGAGGAGGAAGGAGAGGGCTTGAAAGTTGGAGGAGGAGGAAGGAGAGGGCTTGAAAGTTGGAGGAGGAGGAAGGAGAGGGCTTGAAAGAGGTCGACGACAGCTTCAATTGCCATTCCCAGAGAGAGAGAGAGAGAGAGAGAGAGAGAGAGAGAGAGAGAGAGAGAGAGAGAGAGAGAGAGAGAGCGAGAGCGAGAGAAAGAAAGAGAGAGAGAGATAGAGAGAGAGAGAGAGAGAAAGAAAGAGAGAGAGAGAGAGGAAGGGAAAGTCGAGTTATAAAGAACATTGGTAGATTCAAATCTCAGGGTCACAGTGATTATTTTCAGAGTGTGTGTGTGTGCACTAGTGTGTATGTCCCATGATGATTGAATGGTGAGAAGTAGCCAGGAGCCAGCTCCCTGTGAGTGTGGATGCGTGTGTGTATGCATATGTGTGTGTCTGTGTCTCCGTGTCCGTCAACACCAGACTAAAGACATACACTGAGACGACAGCTCTCTCTCTTAGCCTTGTCATTCTGAATTAGAGAGAAAACAAGAGTGTGAGCCAAGGCTATATAGTAAGCGGCTAAGAGTAAAAAAACTAAATATAATCCAAAAGGTACTCGCATTCAAACCATAAAGGAAGAACTTTCAGATGGTATAGAATATATATTATTTAATACATGCTTGACTTGTAAAGTTCTGGTGCAACGTGTGACAAGTGTTACACTTCTTCTGGACACTCCCTATAGGCCCTTCAGCTTAGTCCAATCCATGAGGTGGAGTGAGCTAGTGCACACATCAGACAGAGGAGTATTGAGACTATTGTGACTCACGTGCAGTCAAATTGAAGAACACTGAGACAATGAAGAGATCAGCAGATGTCAAGCAGCACTTCTCAGACGAGTCAATGGACCACTTAGCTACTAACCTCTGAGGTCTGACTGTCAATCTTTAAACCAGCCGACCAACCCATTCACATACCAATCGCCTGCCAATAGCTTCTACTCTCTCTCTCTCACCGCCCTTCTCTCTCTCTCCACACATCTCTCCTCAAACTCTCTCTCTATTGCTCTCTCTCCCCTTAAACTCTCTCTCTATTGCTCTCTCTCCCCTTAAACTCTCTCTCTATTGCTCTCTCTCCCCTTAAACTCTCTCTCTATTGCTCTCACCCCCCTTAAACTCTCTCTCTATTGCTCTCTCTCCCCTTAAACTCTCTCTCTCTCTCTCTCTCTCTCTCTCTCTCTTCGGAGTGCATGCTGGGAGTGAGTCGTCAAGCAGGAGTGATTGTGAGAGCGACTGGATTTCTTTTCACTCTATTGGGTTTTGGTATGTAAATATATATATATTGATTAGTTTAGTTGGTTTAAGGGTATTTTTTCTAAATATTACTAAGAAAGTATAGGGGTGGTGGGATAGTTTGAGGTTGTTTTTTTGTCGCGAGGGCACAACCAGCGGGTGGGGCGGGTTGAAATGGCCACTCGTGGAGGTTTGGAGTATGAAAAACTTAGTCGAAGGCATGGAGTGAAGATTCCAGCCGCGGCCGGCTGTTCAGTAGAAGAATGTAGTCTTGCGGTGGGTGCTATCATTGGGTATGATAGCATCAAATCAGCCTCAAGGATGAATAGCGCTGTAGTGATATTCTTAGATTCTATTGAAAAGGTGAATAAAATAGTCGAGACGGGTGTGGTGTTGCGGGAGACACAGACGCAGGTATTTCCGCTTATGAATCCGGCGAAAAAAGTGATACTTTCTAACGTGCCACCTTTTGTTAGAGATGAAGTGCTGGAGCGAGAGTTAGCGCGTCATGGTCAAATCGTATCTACAATAAAGAAGGTTCTTTTTGGATGCAAATCTCGGTTGCTGAAACATGTCGTGTCTCATAGGAGGCAAGTGCATATGATCTTAAAAAAGGACGTAGATGAACTGAATTTAGCGTTCAGTTTTAAGATTGATGGATTTGATTATGTATTTTACGCTTCGACTGAATCAATGAAATGTTTTGGTTGTGGAAGAGAGGGGCATTTGGTGCGCAGTTGTCCCGAGAATGAGCGCGCTGAGACCGGTAGTAGTTATAGTGCTGGTGCAAATAACGCACCACCGCGAAGGGATGAAAATGCTAAGGGTGCAGGGGAAGGGAGAAGGTGGGCAGATGTGGTTGGAAAAGTAGGAGAAGAAGGCATTGTGGATAAGGTGGAAATTGTGGTAGATCAGAAAAAAGAGGGAGGGGAAATAGGTGGTGAGATTGCGACTGCCGTCGCTGAGGTGGTGCTGGAGAATGAAATTGGAGGGCAAGAGGAGGTCGAAATAATGGAAAAAGAAGCAGATGTTTTCAAAATACCGAGGAGTAAAAGGAAGAATGTAAGGGGGGGTGAAGGGTCTAGTTCTAAGAGAAAGGTAGAGAGTGATAAATCAGTTGAAGATGAACAAGTGGTAGAGATGGTGGATTTTTCTTCTGGGGAGGATAGCGAGAGTGAGTCATCTGACGCGTCACAACAGTATAGCGAGACAAATGGGGTGGAAGGGAGATATGGAATTGAGAAGATACGTCAATTTCTGAAGGTGACAAAAGGGAAGAAATATATGCAGGATTACAATGTAACTGATTTTTTCCCTGAAAGTGAATTGTTTATTGAATCAGCAAAGTTTCTGATGTCAAAAATTACAGGAGGAGGGTTGAAAAGCCCTGAAATTGCTAGACTCAAGAAAGTGGTCACGAGAGTGATAAGTGATGTAAATTCGAAAGAAAATGAAAGAGTTTAGTTGCAGTTTTAACTCTGTAAAGAGATGGGGTGGCTGTATCATCTTCTGTATATTTTTTTCATCCATGAGTAGTTTTAAGATTTCTTCTTTAAACGTAAATGGGGGAAGAGATGGTAAAAAAAGAGCCATGGTGTATGAGTTAATTAGGGGAAAGGGAAGTGACATAATTTTTCTACAAGAAACGCATAGTAATTTGGAAAATGAAGTTATGTGGCAACAGGAGTGGGGGGGGACAGTGGTGTGTAGTCATAAAAACTCAAAAAGTGGGGGTGTGGCTATTTTGTTCTCAAAAGGGTTTTTGCCTTTGTCTTATGAGGTTGAGGAGATAGTTGAGGGGAGGTTATTAAAAGTCAGAGCAAGGTATGAAAACATCACTATGTGTCTGATAAATGTATATGCCCCAGTGGTGACAGTTGAGAGGGTATGTTTTTTAGAGACATTATCAAATACAGTTGAGAAATGTAATAAAGAGGATTATTTATTTATTGCTGGGGATTTCAACTGCACAGTCAGCGATTTAGATAGAAATCACCAAGAACCTCATATAGCCTCAAGGACTTTTTTAAAACGCCTCATTGTAACACATGAATTGTGTGATATTTGGCGGAGTCAAAATGGAGGCACAAGGCAGTACACCTGGGCGCATGTGAGAGAGAACACCATCTCTATGGCCAGGTTAGATAGGTTTTATTGTTTTGAGCATCAATCTCAGGTTTGTAAATCAAGTGTGATAACCCCAGTGGGATTTTCGGATCATTGTTTAATAACAGAGGTGGTGTTCATTAATGATGTAAAACCCAAAAGTGCATATTGGCATTTTAATATAACTTTATTGAGTGATGCTCACTTCAGGAAATGTTTCAGTTTTTTGTGGGAGAGGTGGAGGTCTCAAAAGGCTAGTTTTGTATCAATTCAACAGTGGTGGGATATAGGGAAAATCCAGATTCAACAATTCTGTAATCAATACACGAGGAATGTCACCAAGGATATCACTAGATCAATGAAAGCCTTAGAGTTTGAAATAGTGGAACTCATGACGTTGGTTGAGACCACAGGAGATCGAGGCCATACTCAGGCCCTCAAGAGGAGAAAAGCTGCATTGGCAGACCTGCTGGGTATCAGAGCACAGGGGGCATTGGTGAGAAGTAAGTTTCAGGGAATATCTGAAATGGATGCCTCATCCAAGTTTTTCTTTGGTTTAGAGAAAAAGAATGGACAAAGAAAAATTATTCATTGTCTCAAATCAGCTGTTGGACAAGAGCTCACTAGCCCGAGTGAAATTAGAAAGAGGGCAGTAGAGTTCTATGCTGAGCTCTATAAGTGTGAGTACAAAGAAGATAAAACAGTGACACAACAGTTCTTTGATGGGCTCCCAAAGGTGGCTGCAGAAACGCAGGTTGAGCTGGAGCAACCATTGTCTTTTCAGGAATTATACACTGCATTAAAAGGCATGGAAAATGGAAGGGCACCAGGCATTGATGGGCTTCCTGTTGACTTTTTTAAGTCTTTTTGGGCTATGTTGGGAGAGGATTGGCTAGAAGTGGTTAATGATAGTTTAACCGGAGGGTTACTACCAATAAGCTGCAGAAGGGCTGTCCTCACCCTATTGCCCAAAAAGGGTGACCCTAGGGAGGTGAAGAACTGGAGGCCGGTGGCTTTATTGTGCACTGATTATAAGATATTGTCAAAGGCTTTGTCCAACAGGCTGAGGGAGGTGATGGGGCAAATCATACATACGGACCAGTCCTACTGTGTTCCTGGCAGGCAGATAGGGGATAACATTTCTCTGATTCGTGATTTTTTGGACGTCTCTAAGGCTATTGGGTTGGATGCTGGTCTAATTTCAATTGATCAGGAAAAGGCATTTGACCGAGTTGAACATAAATATTTATGGCACACGCTTGAGGCGTTTGGGTTCAGCTCGGGTTTTATTGCCATGATAAAGGTGATATATGGTGACATTGAAAGTGTATTGAAAGTTAACGGTGGTTTGAGTGCTCCTTTTAAAGTGTGTAGAGGTATTAGGCAGGGATGTTCTTTGTCAGGGATGTTGTATGCCATTGCTATAGAGCCACTACTAAATAGCATTAGAAGTCGCATTGAAGGGGTGTACCTTTCAGAGGATATTCCTCCTATTCGTCTCTCAGCCTATGCTGATGATGTAGTTGTGTTAGTGAAAAATCAAGCGGAGGTGGATAGTTTGAGTCTAATGGTTGATCGTTTTAGGGGAATATCCTCTGCAAAGGTAAATTGGGAAAAGAGTTGTGCTTTACAGATTGGAAAATGGGATGGAGGGATCATGGCTTTGCCAGGGGGGCTAGAATGGTGTAAGGGAGGTTTTAAGTATCTTGGAGTGTACCTAGGAGATGAGGGGACTATGGAAAAAAATTGGAGTGGGGTGGTTGAAATGGTGGAAGGGAGGATGAGGAGATGGCGTTGGTTATTATCTCGTATGTCATATAGGGGGCGCACTATTATAGTTAATAATGTGATTGCCTCTGCACTGTGGCATCGGTTGTCAGTTTTAGAACCACCATCTGGCCTTCTGGCTAAGATACAGGCAATTATTGTGGATTTCTTTTGGGATAAATATCATTGGGTTCCACAAAGTGTTTTATATTTATCAAAAGAGGAGGGGGGACAAGGTCTTGTACATCTTGCTAGTAGAGCTGCTGCTTTCCGGTTTCAGTTTATTCAAAGGCTGCTTTATGGACCGGAAAAGGTGGTGTGGAGAGGGGTGGCAGGTCTTGTATTACAGAGGGTTGGAGGATTAGGATTAAAGAAGGCTTTATTTCTGGTTGATAGTAGACAAATTTCTAGGGAGGGAGTACCTCCGTTTTACAGAGGTCTTCTCAGAGTGTGGAGCATAATGAAGGTGTCCAGACGAACTTCAGCGGAGTCAGTGCATTGGTTGTTGGAGGAACCTCTGGTGTATGGGGCAAGACTGGATTGTACAACTGCAGCTGTTCCACATTTCTCCAAGATTTTGGTGAAGGGCAAAATCATCACCTTAAAACAGTTAATGGCCATGGCTGGGCCCGCCTTAATGGATGGAAGACGGTTGGCTGAACATTTGGGGGTGAGGTCGGAAAGGATTGTCGGACAAATGCTGGGAAGCTGCAGGAAGGCTCTGTCAGAGGAAGAGTGGGGAATGCTTAATAGCCACGAGAAGAAGGTACAAGATGAAGACGTCGCATTTCCAAGACTAGGGATTACACCAAATATCCCAGAGTCAGAGAGAAAGGGTTTATTGTTGGATTTGAGAGGGTTGGAGGAGGTGGGTTTGGATGAGGTGAATGGGAAGGACTTGTATAGGGGGTGTGTAAAGGTGTTAAATAAAGATAAATTGAAAAATAGAAAAGACACTCCATGGAGGGTAAAATTGGGAATTGATGACAAGGTAAAGCCAGCATGGAGAGCACTGTACAAACCACCGTTACAAAAGGGTACTGGTGATATGCAATGGAGGGTTTTACATGGCATTATTGCAGTTAATGCTTTTGTATCTGTCATTAACTCAGATGTTAGAGATGGATGTCCTTTTTGTAATATAAGAGAAACCATTTTTCACTGTTTTATGGAGTGTGAGAGGATAAAACCTCTATTGGAAATACTGGAGTCTTTGTTTAGAGCTGTAGGTGAGTTTTTTAATAACAATGTTTTTATTTTGGGGTTTCAATATAGTAAGCAACAGAAAAGAAAATGTCAACTGTTAAATTTTATTTTGGGACAAGCTAAGATGTCAATTTTTTTGAGTAGGAAACATAAGATAGACACGGGATATGAGAAGGATATAAGATGTGTTTTTAAAGGATTAGTGAAAGCAAGAATAAAAGTGGATTTTGAGTTCTTCTCAGCTGTAAAAGATCTCCCATTATTTGAGGAGAAGTGGGCATATGAAGGAGTGCTTTGTTTTGTAGAGGAGGGGAAATTATTTTTTGTTGAGGAAATAAGTTGAATGTATATGTTCTTTTGTATTTTTATTTTATTTATTTTGAGTAGGAATTACATTTATTGTTTCATTTCTGAAAAGGCAGTGTGTCATTATTTATGTTAATAATTGAGTAGAAAATAAAGGTTTTATAAAAACTCAAAACTCTCTCTCTCTCTCTCTCTCTCTCTCTCTCTCTCTCTCTCTCTCTCTCTCTCTCTCTCTCACTCTCTCCCTCTCCCTCTCCCTCTCTCTTTAATGTTAGGGGTGAAGGAGGGTTGCGGTGGGTTCATTGGAGACAGTAATCCTCCCTAGTGATGTATGATCCTACCTGACCCTGTGTTCCTCTCTCTGGGTTCAATTACAGCACCATTCATCTGGCCTGCTTAACTCAACGATTCATTTGTTACAATTCAAAATCGATTGAATAGTTAATACTTTTTCTCACCCATCTACACACAATATCCCATAATGACAAAGTGGAAACATATTTTTAGAAACTTTTGCAAATGTATTGGAAATGAAATTCAGAAATATGTTGTTTACATAAGTATTCACTGAGTCAATACATGTTAGAATCACCTTTGGTCTTTCTGGGTAAGTCGATAAGAGCTTTGCACACCTGGATTGTACAATATTTGCTAATTTTTTTTTTTTAATTGCTAGACAGACATTTTCAAGTCTTGCCATAGATTTTCAAACCAATTTAAGTCAAAACTGTAACTAGGCCACTCAGTAACATTCATTCAATGTTGTCTTGGTAAGCAACTCCAGTGTTTTAGGTTATTGTCCTGTTGAAAGGTGAATTTGTCTCCCATTGTCTGTTGGAAAGCATACCGAACCAGGTTTTCCTCTAGGATTTTGCCTGTGATTAGCTCTATTGCGTTTCTTTTTATCCCAAAAACCTCCCTAGCCCTTGCCGATGACAAGCATACCCATAACCTGATGCAGCCACCACCATGCTTGAAAATATGATGAGTGGTACTCAGTGATGTGTTGGATTTGTCCCAAACATAACGCTTTGTATTTAGGACATGAAGTTAATTTCTTTGCCACATTTTCTGCAGTTTTACTTTAGTGCCTTATTGCAAACAGGATGCATGTTTTTGATTTTTTTAAATGATCTACAGGATTCCTTCTTTTTACTCTATCATTTAGGTTAGCATTGTGGAGTAACTAAAATGTTGTTGATCCATCCTCAGTTTTCTCCTACAGCCACTGTAAACTCTGTACGTCTTTTAAAGTCACCATTGGCCTTGTGAAATCCCTGAGCAGTGTCCTTCCTCTCCAGCAACTAAGTTAGGAAGGATGTCTGTACCTCTATAGTGATTGGGTGTATTGATACACCATCCAAAGTGTAATTAATAACTTCACTATGCTCAAAGGGATATTCAACGTCTACTTTTTTTTACCCATCTACCAATAGGTGCTCTTCTTTGCGAGGCATTGGAAAACCTCCCTGGTGTTTGTGGTTGAATCTGTGTTTGAGGGTTCTTACATATAATTGTATGTGTGGGGTACAGAGATGTGGTCGTCCTTTAAAAATCATGTTAAACACTATTATTGCCCGCAACTTATTATGTAACTTGTTTAGCAAATGTCTACTCCTGAACTTACTTAGGCTTGCCATGACAAAGGGGTTGAATACTTGACTCAAGACATTTCAGCTTTTCATTTTTTAATTCATTTGTAAAAGATTCTAAGAACATAATTCCACATGATGGTGCATTGTGTGTAGGCCCGTGACAAAATTATAATTTTTTAAAATTCAGGCTGCATCACAACAAAATGCAGAAAAAGTCAAGCGGTGTGAATATATACCATTCAGCAGACACTTTTATCCAAAGCAACTTGCTTGCATACATTTTACGTACAGGTGGGTCTAGGGAGCAAACCCACTATCCTGGCATTACAAGTGTCATGCTTTACCAACTGAGCTACAGTGGATCACTAAGAACTAAGGCAAAAAGAAAGGTAAAAAATAATGATATTCAATCATTTATTTGGTTGCGGTGTACTATCATAAGGACCAGTAGTATCCCAGTGAGCTTCACATCAGAGCCAGTTCTTCTCCTGTAATATTTTCTCATTCATCCCTCTCAGGTGTTTAGTCCAGTGTACAGTAGCAGCCTATAGAAGGTCATGAAGCCATGCTTTGTCTCATTCTGTTCAGCCAAGCTAATTTACTAATAGCGTTTAAGTGACTCACATCATAAATTAAGACAATGAAAAGCCTCCGCCTGGAAATGATGTCAGCAGGAACACGTCGGTGTTTAATTGTACTGGAGGTCAGGAGGTTAAAGACATTCATAAAAGGTGCACACACGCGCACACACGCGCACACACGCGCACACACACACACACACACACACACACACACACACACACACACACACACACACACACACATACACAGTGCAGTGTTGAGTGGCTGGGCTGAGTGGGGCCGTCAGCAAATCCATCAGAGAGTAGGGCAGAGTAGTCGGTAGCCTGAGGATACATGGGCCAATTAGGGTCATAAATAATAATGGGATTGACTGACTGAGAGAGACTGGCAGGATGACTAATGAGCTTCGCTCTCTGCTCATTTACATGTCTG